>NW_025766028.1:0-74622 GCF_003918875.1 Haliotis rubra
ACCCACTCTAATTGTAACATCTGTACCCACGAGTGTTGGGAATTTTTTGAAATCTCACAATTGATGATTGCTTCATTACCAACGAAGAATCATCGAAAAACAATTGGTTAGCGTCATTTTTCAGATTTTCCTATCCAGTTTGTTATTCCAGATACGTATAACATGATGCAACTAACTACTTTAAAGTGATGACTAATATATCATGAACATAAACTTCATAAGACTTGAGTCTTAGAGAAATATTCAGTCATGGCTGTTCAGTTAGTGTGGTGAGTTTTATAAGAATTAAACAAGTTTTCAGGCACTGACAACTTCTAAGATATGTTCCATTGTCATGTTTTCAAAGACTAAAACAGTAGTTCCAAAATCGTTTATGTTCGATTATGAATTTTTTTTTGACTGATTGCTAAGTCGTTTGGTCACTGCGACCAATCTTTGATTATGTCAATAAATCGGAAAACCGCTAGTACCCACTCTACATATAACATTTGTACCCACTCTAAGTGTAACATTTTGTACCCTCCCTAAATGTAACATTTTTGTACCCAATCTTCATGTAACATTTGTACCCATTCTTAAATGTAACATTTGTACCCAGCGTAACTCTATATGGAACATTTGTACCCACCTCTACATGTAACATTTGTACCCCCACTCTATATGTAACATTTCTACACACTCTATATGAAACATATGTACCCATTAAATGTAACATTTGAACCCACCATAAATTAAACATTTGTGTTCACTCTACATGTAACATTTGTACCCACTGTACATGTAACATATGTACCCACTCTACATGTAACATTTGTACCCACTCTAAATGTAACATTTGTTCCCACACCACATGTAACATTTGTACCCACCCTAAATGTAACATTTATACCCACTCTACATGTAACATTTGTACCCACTACATCTAACATTTGTACCACTCTAAATGTAACATTTGTACCCACTCTACATGTAACATTTGTACCACTACCTACATGTAACATTTGTACCCACTCTACATGTAACATTTGTACCCACTCTACATGTAACATTTGTACAATCTAAATGGAACATTTGTACACATTCATTTGTAACATATGTACTGTCTTAATGGAACATTTGTACCCACTCTACAGGTAACATATGTACCCACTCTACATGTAACATTTGTACCCGCTGTAAATGTAACATTTGTATTCACTCTACATGTAACTTTTGTACCCACTCTAAATTTAACATTTGTACACACTCTAAGTGGAACATTTGTACCTATTTTACAAATTACATTTGTACCCGCTCTATATGTAACATTTTTACTCACTCTAAATGTAACATATGCACTCACCTCATTAGAATATTTGTACCCATTGTAAATAGAACATTTGTACCCACTCTAAATGTAACATATGTACCCACTCTAAGTGGAACATTTGTATCCTCCCTAAATGTAACATTTGTACCCACTTTACATGTAACATTTGTACCCGCTGTAAATGTAACATTTGTATTCACTATACATGTAACATTTGTATTCACTCTACATGTAACATTTGTACCCCACTCAATGGAACATTTGTACCCGCTCTAATTGTAACATCTGTACCAACTCTACATGTAACATTTGTACTCACTCTAAATGGAACATTTGTACCCACACTATTTGTAACATTTGTACTCTCTAAATGGAACATGTGTACCTCTCTACAGGTAACATTTGTAATACGCACTATACATGTAACATTTGTACTGTCTGTAAATGTAAAATTTGTATTCACTCTTCATGTAACATTTGTACTCTAAATGTAACATTTGTACCAACTCTAAATGGAACATTTGTACTTACTCTCAATGTACCATTTCTTCTCACTCTAACTGTTACATTTGTACCCATTCCAAATGTAACATTTGTACTCTCTTAATGTAATATGTGTACCCACTCTAAATGTAACATTTGTACCCACTAGTGTTGGGAATTGGTTGAACTCTCACAATTGATGATTGCTTCATTACCAACGAACAATCATCGAAAACAATTGGTTAGCGTTATTTTTCAGATTTTCCTATCCAGTTTGTTATTCAAGATACGTATAACATGATGCAACTTACTACTTTAAAGTGATGACTAATATATCATAAATGTAACATTTGTACTCACCCTAAATGTAACATTTGTACCCATTCTACATGTGACATTTGTACCCGATCTAAATGTAACATTTGTACCCACTCTAAATATAATATTTATACGCACCTTAAATGTAACATTTGTACCCACTCTACATGTAACATGTGTACCCACTCTAAATGAAACATTTGTACTCACCCTAAATGTATCATTTGTACCCACTCTACATGTAACATGTGTACCCACTGTACATGTAACATTTGCACCTACTCTAAATGTAACATTTGTACTCAATCTAAATGTAACATTTGTACGCGTTCTAAATGCAACATTAATACTCACTCTAAATTGAACATTTGTACCCAAATCTAAATGTTATATTTGTACCCAGTCTTAACGTAGCAATTGTGCCAACTCTACATGTAACATTTGTACCCACTCTAATTGTAACATCTGTACCCACGAGTGTTGGGAATTTTTTGAAATCTCACAATTGATGATTGCTTCATTACCAACGAAGAATCATCGAAAACAATTGGTTAGCGTCATTTATCAGATTGTCCTATCCAGTTTGTTATTCCAGATACGTATAACATGATGCAACTAACTACTTTAAAGTGATGACTAATACATCATGAACATAAACTTCCTTGAGTCTTAGAGAAATATTCAGTCATGGCTGTTCAGTTAGTGAAGTGAGTTTTATAAGAATTAAACAAGTTTTCAGGCCCTGACAACTTCTAAGATATGTTCCATTGTCATGTTTTTCAAAGACTAAAACAGTAGTTCCAAAATCGTTTATGTTCGATTATGAATTTTTTTTGACTGATTGCTTGGTCGTTTGGCCACTGCGACCAATCTTTGATTATGTCAATAAATCGGAAAACCGCTAGTACCCACTCTACATATAACATTTGTACCCACTCTAAGTGTAACATTTGTACCCTCCCTCAATGTAACATTTTTTGTACCCAATCTTCATGTAACATTTGCACCCATTCTAAATGTAACATTTGTACCCAGCGTAAGTGGAACATTTGTACCCAATTTACATGTAACATTTGTACCCACTCTATATGTAACATTTCTACCCACTCTATATGAAACATTTGTACCCATTCTACATGTAACATTTGTACAAACTCTAAATGGAACATTTGTACACACTCTATATGAAACATATGTACCCACTCTAAATGTAACATTTGAACCCGCTGTAAATGTAACATTTGTATTCACTCTACATGTAACATTTGTACCCACTCTAAATGTAACATTTGTACCCACTCTACATGTAACATTTGTACCCACTCTATATGTAACATTTGTTCCCACGCTCTACATGTAACATTTGTACTCACTCTAAATGTAACATTTATACCTCACTCTACATTAGAATATTTGTACCCATTGTAAATCTAACATTTGTACCCACTCTAAATGTAACATTTGTACTCACTCTAAATGTGTAACATTTGTACCCCTCTACTAAATGTAACATTTGTACCCACTCTACATGTAACATTTGTACCCACTCTAAATGTAACATTTGTACCCACTCTACATGTAACATTTGTACCCACTCTAAATGTAACATTTGTACTCTATGTGTAACATTTGTACCCACTCTAAATGTAACATTTGTACCCACTCTATATGTAACATGTACCCACTCTACATGTAACATTTGTACCCACTCTAAATGTAACATTTGTACCCACTCTACATGTAACATTTGTACCCACACTATTGTAACATTTGTAACAACATTTGTACCTATTCTACAAACATGTACCCACCTCTACATGTAACATTTGTACCCACTCTAATGTAACACCACCCACTCTAAATGTAACATTTGTACCACTCTAAATGTACATTTATACCCACTCTAAATGTAACATATGTACCCACTCCCTCTATATGGAACATTTGTATCCCTCCCCATTTGTACTCTACAATGTAACATTTGTACCCACCTAAATGTAACATTTGTATTCACTCTACATGTAACATTTTGTACCCTCTCTAATGTAACATTTGCTACCCACTCTAAATGTAACATTTGTACCAACTCTACATGTAACATTTGTACCCACTCTATGAACATTTGTACCCACTCTAAATGTAACATTTGTACCTCTAAATGTAACATTGTACCCTCCTCTACAGGTAACTCTCTACATGTAACATTTGTACCCATTCCAAATGTAACATTTGTACATTTGTACTCTTAATGTAATATGTGTACCACTCTAAATGTAACATTTGTACCCACTAGTGTTGGGAATTGGTTGAACTCTCACAATTGATGATTGCTTCATTACCAACGAACAATCATCGAAAACAATTGGTTAGCGTTATTTTTCAGATTTTCCTATCCAGTTTGTTATTCAAGATACGTATAACATGATGCAACTTACTACTTTAAAGTGATGACTAATATATCATAAATGTAACATTTGTACTCACCCTAAATGTAACATTTGTACCCATTCTACATGTGACATTTGTACCCGATCTAAATGTAACATTTGTACCCACTCTAAATATAATATTTATACGCACCTTTAAATGTAACATTTGTACCCACTCTACATGTAACATGTGTACCCACTCTAAATGTAACATTTGTACTCACTCTAAATGTAACATTTGTACCCACTCTACATGTAACATTTGTACCCACTCTACATGTAACATTTGCACCTACTCTAAATGTAACATTTGTACTCAATCTAAATGTAACATTTGTACTCACTCTAAATTGAAAATGCAACATTAATACTCACTCTAAATTGAACATTTGTACCCAACTCTAAATGTAACATTTGTACCCAGTCTTAACGTAGCAATTGTGCCAACTCTACATGTAACATTTGTACCCACTCTAATTGTAACATCTGTACCCACGAGTGTTGGGAATTTTTTGAAATCTCACAATTGATGATTGCTTCATTACCAACGAAGAATCATCGAAAACAATTGGTTAGCGTCATTTATCAGATTGTCCTATCCAGTTTGTTATTCCAGATACGTATAACATGATGCAACTAACTACTTTAAAGTGATGACTAATACATCATGAACATAAACTTCCTTGAGTCTTAGAGAAATATTCAGTCATGGCTGTTCAGTTAGTGAAGTGAGTTTTATAAGAATTAAACAAGTTTTCAGGCCCTGACAACTTCTAAGATATGTTCCATTGTCATGTTTTTCAAAGACTAAAACAGTACTTCCAAAATCGTTTATGTTCCATTATGAAGAAAATGTGATCGATTGCTTGGTCGTTTGGTCACTGTGACCAATCTTTGATTATGTCAATAAATCGGAAAACAGCTAGTACCCACTCTACATATAACATTTGTACCCACACTCTAAGTGTAACATTTGTACCCTCCCTCAATGTAACATTTTTGTACCCAATCTTCATGTAACATTTGTACCCATTCTAAATGTAACATTTGTACCCACTCTAAGTGGAACATTTGTACCCATTCTACATGTAACATTTGTACACTCTAAATGTAACATTTGTACCCACTCTATATGTAACATTTGTACCCACTCTACATGTAACATTTGTACCCACTCTAAATGTAACATTTGTACCCATCTATACATGTAACATTTGTAACTCTTTGTAACATTTGTAACACTCTAAATGTAACATTTGTACACACTCTACATGTAACATTTGTACTCTCTCTACATGTGTACCCACTCTAAATGTAACATTTGTACCCACTCTAAATGTAACATTTCTGTACCAACATTTGTAACATTTGTACTCACTCTACATGTAACATTTGTACCCAACTGTACATGCCACAAAACATTTGTACCCACTCTAAATGTAACATTTGTACCTATCCATTGATACACTCTACTTCATGTAACATTTGTACCCACTCTAAATGTAACATTTGTACCCACTCTAAATGTAACATTTGTACCCACACTACATGTAACATTTGTACCATCCTAAATGTAACATTTGTACCCACTACATGTAACATTTGTACCACTCTAAATGTAACATTTGTACTCACTCTAAATGTAACATTTGTACCCACTCTACATGTAACCTTTGTACTCACTCTACATGTAAACATTTGTACCCACTCTACATGTAACATTTGTACCCACTCTACATGTAACATTTGTACCCAATCTAAATGGAACATTTGTACCCACACTATTTGTAACATATGTACTGTCTAAATGGAACATTTGTACCCACTCTACATGTAACATTTGTACCCACTCTACATGTAACATTTGTACCCACTGTAAATGTAACATTTGTATTCACTCTACATGTAACATTTGTACCCACTCTAAATGTAACATTTGTACACACTCTAAATGTAACATTTTATTTTACAAATTACATTTGTACCCGCTCTATATGTAACATTTTTACTCACTCTAAATGTAACATATGTACTCACTCTCATTGTAATATTTGTACCCATTGTAAATGTAACATTTGTACCCACTCTAAATGTAACATTTGTACCCACTCTAAATGTAACATTTGTACCCACCCTAAATGTAACATTTGTACCCACTACATTACATGTAACATTTGTACCCACTCTAAATGTAACATTTGTACCCACTCTACATGTAACATTTGTATTCACTCTACATGTAACATTTGTACCCACTCTCAATGTAACATTTGTACCCGCTCTAAATGTAACATCTGTACCAACTCTACATGTAACATTTGTACTCACTCTAAATGTAACATTTGTACCCACACTATTTGTAACATTTGTAACTAAATGGAACATTTGTACCCTCTCTACATGTAACATTTGTACGCACTATACATGTAACATTTGTACTGTCTGTAAATGTAACATTTGTATTCACTCTTCATGTAACATTTGTACTCTAAATGTAACATTTGTACCAACTCTAAATGGAACATTTGTACTTACTCTCAATGTACCATTTCTACTCACTCTAACTGTTAACAATTGTACCCATTCTAAATGTAACATTTGTGCTCATTCTACATGTAACATTAGTACCCACTCTAAATGTAACATCTGTACCCACGAGTGTTGGGAATTGTTTGAAATCTCACAATTGATGATTGCTTCATTACCAACGAACAATCATCGAAAACAATTGGTTAGCGTTATTTTTCAGATTTTCCTATCCAGTTTGTTATTCAAGATACGTATAACATGATGCAACTTACTACTTTAAAGTGATGACTAATATATCATAAATGTAACATTTGTACTCACCCTAAATGTAACATTTGTACCCATTCTACATGTAACATTTGTACCCGATCTAAATGTAACATTTGTACCCACTCTAAATATAATATTTATACGCACCTTAAATGTAACATGTGTACCCACTCTAAATGAAACATTTGTATTCACCCTAAATGTATCATTTGTACCCACTCTACATGTAACATGTGTACCCACTGTACATGTAACATTTGCACCTACTCTAAATGTAACATTTGTACTCAATCTAAATGTAACATTTGTACCCGTTCTAAATGCAACATTAATACTCACTCTAAATTGAACATTTGTACCCAAATCTAAATGTTATATTTGTACCCAGTCTTAACGTAGCAATTGTGCCAACTCTACATGTAACATTTGTACCCGCACTACATGTAACATTTGTGCTCACTCTACCTGTAACATTAGTACCCACTCTAATTGTAACATCTGTACCCACTAGTGTTGGGAATTTTTTGAAATCTCACAATTGATGATTGCTTCATTACCAACGAAGAATCATCAAAGACAATTGGTTAGCGTCATTTTTCAGATTTTCCTATCCAGTTTGTTATTCCAGATACGTATAACATGATGCAACTAACTACTTTAAAGTGATGACTAATATATCATGAACAAAAACTTCCTTGAGTCTTAGAGAAATATTCAGTCATGGCTTTTCAGTTAGTGAGGTGAGTTTTCCAAGAATTAAACACGTTTTCAGGCACTGACAACTTCTAAGATATGTTCCATTGTCATGTTTTTCAAAGACTAAAACAGTACTTCCAAAATCGTTTATGTTCCATTATGAGAAAATGTGATCGATTGCTTGGTCGTTTGGTCACTGTGACCAATCTTCGATTATTCCAATTAATCAGAACACAGCTAGTACCCACTCTACATATAACATTTCTACCTACTCTAAATGTAACATTTGTACTCTCTAAATGTAACATTTGTACCCCCTCTAAATTCAACATTTGTACCCACACTACATGTAACATTTGTGTCCACTCTAAATGTAACATTTTTACCCATTCTACATGTATCATTGTACCTACTCTAAATGTAAAACTTGTACTCGCTAGCTATGTAACGTTTGTACCCACTCTACATGTAACATTTGTACTCTCTAAATGGAACATTTGTACCCACACTATTTGTAACATTTGTACTCTCTAAGTGGAACATTTGTACCCACTCTACATGTAACATTTGTACACACTCTACATGTAACATTTGTACTCTCTGTAAATGTAAAATTTGTATTCACTCTACATGTAACATTTGTACCCACTCTAAATGTAACATCTGTACCCACGAGTGTTGGGAATTGGTTGAAATCTCACAATTGATGATTGCTTCATTACCAACGAAGAATCATGAAAAAAAATTGGTTAGCGTCATTTTTCAGATTTTCCTATCCAGTTTGTTATTCCAGATACGTATAACATGATGCAACTAACTACTTTAAAGCAATGACTAATATATCATACATGTAACATTTGTACTCATCCTAAATGTAACATTTGTACCCATTCTACATGTAACATTTGTACCCCCTCTAAATGTAACATTTGTACCAACTCTAAATGTCACATTGGTACCCACACTACATGTAACATTTGTGCCCACTCTAAATGTAACATTTTTACCCATTCTACATGTAATATTGTACCCACTCTAAATGTAACATTTGTACCCACTCTAAATGCAACATTTGTACTCACCCTAAATGTAACATTTGTACCCACTCTACATGTAACATGTGTACCCACTCTAAATGTAACATTTGTACCCACTCTACATGTAACATGTGTACCCACTCTAAATGTAACATTTGTACCCACTCTAAATGTAACATTTGTACCCACTCTAAATGTAACATTTTTGTGTATCACTCTAAATGTAACATTTGTACCCACTCTACATGTAACATGTGTACCCACTCTAAATGTAACATTTGTACCCACTCTAAATGTAATATTTATACGCACCCTAAATGTAACATTTGTACCCCCTCTATATGTAACATGTGTACCCACTCTAAATGTAACATTTGTACTCACCCTAAATGTAACATTTGTACCCACTCTACATGTAACAAGTCTACCCACTCTACATGTAACATTTGCTCCTACTCTAAATGTAACATTTGTACCAACTCTAAATGTAACATTTGTACCCGCTCTATGCAACATTAATACTCACTCTAAATGGGACATTTGTACCCACTCTAAATGTAACAATTGTAGCCACTCTACATGTAACATTTGTGCTCATTCTACCTGTAACATTAGTACCCACTCTAAATGTAACATCTGTACCCACGAGTGTTGGGAATTGTTTGAAATCTCACAATTGATGATTGCTTCATTACCAACGAAGAATCATCGAAAACAATTGGTTAGCGTCATTTTTCAGATTTTCCTACCCAGTTTGTTATTCCAGATACGTATAACATGATGCAACTTACTACTTCAGTTAGTGAAGTGAGTTTTATAAGAATTAAACACGTTTTCAGGCACTGACAACTTCTAAGATATGTTCCATTGTCATGTTTTTCAAAGACTAAAACAGTACTTCCAAAATCGTTTATGTTCCATTATGAGAAAATGTGATCGATTGCTTGGTCGTTTGGTCACTGCGACCAATCTTCTATTATTCCAATTAATCAGAACACAGCTAGTACCCACTGTACATGTAACATTTCTACCTACTCTAAATGTAACATTTGTACTCTCTAAATGTAACATTTGTACCCCCTCTAAATGTAACATGTGTACCCCCTCTAAATGTAACATTTGTACCCACTCTAAATGTAACATTTTTACCCATTCTACATGTAACATTGTACTCGCTCTACATGTAACATTTGTAATCGCTCTTAATGTAACATTTGTACTCACCCTGAATATAACATTTATACCCATTATAAATGTAACATTTGTACCCACTCTAAATGTAACATTTGTACCCATTCTAAATGTAACATTTGTACTCACCCTAAATGTAACATTTGTACTCACCCTAAATGTAACATTTGTACCCATTGTACATGTAACATCTGTACATGTAACATTTGTACCTACTCTAAATGTAACATTATTACTCGCTCTAAATGTAATATTTGTACCCAATCTAAATGTAATATTTATACCCACTATAAATGTAACAATTGTACCCACTCTAAATGTAACATTTGTACCCGCACTACATGTAATATTTGTGATCACTCTACCTGTAACATTAGTACCCGCTCTAAATGCAACATTAATACTCACTCTAAATATAATATTTGTACCCAATCTAAATGTAATATTTGTTCCCACTCTAAATGTACCAATTGTACCAACTCTACATGTAACATTTGTACCCGCACTACATGTAACATTTGTGCTCACTCTACCTGTAACATTAGTACCCACTCTAAATGTAACATTTGTACCCACTCTAAATATAACACTTGTACCCGCTCTACATGTAACATTTGTAAACGCTCTAAATGTAACATTTGTACCACTCTAAATGTAACATTTGTACCCACTCTACGTGTAACATTTGTATCCCCTCTACATGTAACATTTGTATTCACTCTAAATGTAACCTTCTTTATGCATCCGTATGTTCTTACTTATTATTTTTTCAGACGGATAATGTTTCACATGATGATTACTTATTAAATGCATCATATTAATTGGAACAATATTTCTCACTGACCCTTATGATTATGGCCAGTACTCCGACAAGCATCACGACGCACTGAAACACGTCTGCCCATACAACTGCTTTCATTCCTCCCTGAAATGATAAAGTTGTTTCAATATTGGCAGCTGACCTGAATAATGATTCGCTTTCTGCCACGTGAGAACTATTCAGAGTAATTTCGTATTGTCAGCTGTGTGGGGTGGTGATGAGTCACTAATTTATAAACGTACCTTATAATACAGCCCATCTATCATACCTGACTGTTCAGTAAGCTGCATCAAACTTGTGAGAGAAGTCCATCGTGTTTTCTACCTACCACTAAAGTGAGAGTATACAGTGAGAGTTTAACTTTATCTCAAACAAGAATTTTGTTTCCACCTTTCTTTTGGACATCTTAATCACTGTTATTGGTGTATTTCGGACGAAAATAGGACAAATTAACTCTTCTGAAAAAGATGCATTTCACCTAAACATGAATGCATTTGAGAATTGTTTTCATAATTTGCATAAAGCTGTGTTCTTAAGCTTTCTTGTAAACTAATACATTCTAACATATCTTTGATAGTGTTTACATAATTCATAAATGTAGGAGGGTAACGTTGCTTTTGGTGTTTAGTGTATATGTTATAGTTCCGATCCACCTACAATATACCTCGAGAAGATAGACATCTGCTCACAGCGTGATCTACCTACCAGACAGGTGTAGAAGGTGGCTACGAGACCGATCGTAATTATCGTGGCCCATGTTGGAAACCCGGTCACTGTTTGAAAAAGGAATAGCAAAATATCAGGTAATGCATACAATTATTATAGATATTGACTTTGGTGAATATCACTTTATATATTAAATAATGTATACGGCATCTGGTCAACATCAGTATGCGGTGCATATCGTTTACAACTACACAGCCATGTATAGTGCGCTCACGTTGCCTTGTATAATGTTCATTGGAAAGAGGATGGTGAATTATTGATGCGTTATAATTACATTGTACATACCTACCTGCTTCTAGAGCCGTCGATGGAGCAAGTGACGCCAGGCCCATATAGATCACCTGGGATACAACATATCTACAAGTACAACGTACACAGAGCCACGTGTCTACAAGTACAACGTACACACAGCCACGTGTCCACAGGTAGAACGTACATACATACACGTGTCTACAAGCGCAACGTACACAGAGCCATGTGTCTCCAAGTACAACGTACACACAACCACGTGTCTACAAGTACAACGTCCATAGAGCCACATCTCTTCAACAACAACGTCCATAGAGCCACATGTCTACAAGTAAAACGTACCTACAGCCACGTGTCTACATAAACAACGTTTATACAACCACGTGTCTTCAAGTACAAGGTCCATAGAGCCATATGTCTACAAGTCGAACGTACATACAGCCACGTTTCCACAAGTAAAACGTACATACAACACCGTCTCTACAAGTACAACGTACATACAACCACGTGTCTACAAGAACAACGTTCATACAACCACGTGTTTTCAAGTACAATGTACACTCAGCCACGCGTCTACAAGTACAACGTACACACAGCCACGTGTCTACAAGTAAAGCGTATACACAGCCACGTGTCTACAAGTACAGCTTACACACAGCCACGTGTCTACAAGTACAGCGTACACACAGCCACGGGTCTGCAAGTACAACGTACATAGAGCCAAGTCACCTGACAGGTAATAATTAGGTAAGTGGTCTCAAACCCTAGACTCTATATTTACCAGATCTTAGAAGCAATGACATGAATTTGAATGACTAAAATACTTGTGTTAACTTAACCCATTCACTAAATGCATACAATCATAAAAAAAGTTATTTCAAATTTCCGTGTCTTCCGATTCTTCCGGTTGATTGTCATGTTGTTTACAAAACCTACTTGCTGACAATCATCATGCTGTTTACAATCCCTACTTGCTGACAATCATTATGCTGTTTACAGTACCTACTTGTTTGACAACCATTATGCTGTTTACAGTACCTACTTGTTTGACAGTCATCATGCTGTTTGAAATACATATTTGCTGACAATCATCATGCTGTTTACACTATCTACTTGTTTGACAATCAAAAGTCTGTTTATAGCACATACTTGTTTGAGAATCATGGTGCTGTTTACACTACCTATTTGCTGAGAATCATGATGCTGTTTACAGTACCTACTTGCTGACAATCATCATGCTGTTTACACTACCTATTTGTTGGACGATCATCATTGTGTTTACATTACGTACTTGCTGACTATCATCAGACCGTTTACACTACCTACTTGTTTGACAACAATATGGTGTTTACACTACCTACTTGCTGACAGTCATCATGCTGTTTACGGTACCTACTTGCTGACAATCATGATGTTGTTTACAGTAGTAGTAGATACAATGTTGGTACGGGACCAGGCCCTAATCCTGTACCATCATTGTATATACTACTACTGAGTTGCATGTAAAATTTGACGAAAATCGGTCGAATAGTTTCTGAAATATCGCCTTTTAAGTGAGCATGGGGTCGGTCGGGAAAAATCAAGGCCCCGTTTCAGACAAGGACAAAGCGGTGTTACAAATGTTTTTTTACATACGTTTCAGACAACGACAAAGCCGGGTTACAAAATGTTTTTTGACGCCCGTTCTGACGACGACAAAGTGGTGTTATGAATCTTTTTTTACGCGAGTACTGACGATGACAAAGCAGTGTTTTGAATGTTTTGTTTACAAGCGTTCTGATGACGACAAAGTGGTGTTTTGAATGTTTTTTGATGCGCGTTCCGACGACGACAAAGCGGTGTTTTGAATGTTTTTTTAACGCACGTTCAGACGATGACAAAGTGGTGTTTTTTAATGTTTCTCGAAGATGACGATAAAGCGTTGTTATGAATGTTTCTCGACGACGACAAAGCGGTATTTCGAATGTTTTTATAATGAGCGTTCTGACGATGATGAAGCGATGTTTTGAATGTTTCTCAACATGAGTTCCTATGATGAGAAAGAGATGTTTTGAATGTTTTTTTACGCGCGTTCCAGACGATGAGAAAGCGGTGTTTTGAATGTTTGTCGATGTGCATTTCTGACGATGACGAAGCAGTGTTTTGAATGTTTTTTTGACGCGCGTTCCAGATGATGACAAAGCGGTGTTTTGAATGTTTTTTGACACGCGTTCCAACGACGATGAAGCGATGTTGCAAATGTTTTCTCAATGCGCGTTTCAGACAACGACAAACAGTGCTACGAATGTTTTTTTTGTGACTATTTTTTGTCTTTTTCTATGCGACGAGATGCCTGTTCTTTTGCTTTTTTTTCACGTTTTCTGACACATCGTCGAACGGGTATCTTTTTGCTGGAGGGGAGAACGGCTAATTTGCGTTTGATTATGAAATGGTGATTGTGGGACAACATCCATGATTGTTCGTCGTTCGGTGGCAGTGGACACGATAAGAGTTTGTTTTGAATGTTTCTCGACGTGTGTTCCGACGACGAGACAGCAGTGATTTGAATGTTTGTTTGACGTTTGTTGCAGACGATGACGAAGCGATGTTTTGAATGTTTGTCGACGCACGTTTTGACAACGAGAAAGCAGTGTTTTTTAAATTTTTTGAGGAGCGTTCCAGGCGATAGGAAAGCAGTGTTTTGAATGTTTCTCGATGCGCGTTTCTGACGACGATGAAGCAATGCTTTGAATGTTTGTCGACGCATGTTTCGACAATGAGAAAGCAGTGTGTTTGAATGTTTTTTTTACGCGCGTTCCAGACGACGACGAAGCGGTGTATTCGAATGGTTTTTTGTACCATTCTTTGTCTTTTTTCTATCTCGATATCTATTTTATTTCATGCGACGAGATGTCTGTTCTTTGGCGCTTTTTTTCACGTTTTCAGACGCGATCATCAAACAGGTATCTTATCGCTGGAGAGAAGAACAGCTAATTTGCGTTTGATTATGAAATGGTGGTTCTGGGACAACAGCCATGACTGTTTGTCGGTCGTCGACAGTGGACGCGATAAGGAGTTTGCTTTGAATGTTGCTCGACGACAACGAAGCGGTGGTTTTGAATATTTCTCAACGACGACGAAGCAGTGTTTTCACTGGGGTTTTTTATGTGCGTTTCCGACGACGATGAAGCGGTGTTTTTTTATGTTTCTCGACAATGACAAAGCAGTGTTTTCGAATGTTTTTTTAACTCACGTATTCCGACAACGAAGTGGTGTTTTGAATGTGTTTTTTTTACTCGCGTTCGGACAACGACAAAGCGTTGTTTCGAATGTGTGTTTTGTATGCGCGTAAGGATGTTTTTTTATACGTATTCCGATGATGAGAAGCGGTGTTTTCGAATGTTTTTTTACGTGCTTTCCGACGACGATAAAGTGGTGGGAAGTCGCTTCTTTTATGCCCGGTGAGAAGAAGATTGCTCTCTTTTGTCGATCTCCATCTAAAATTGTTTGGTTTTCTCCATGCGACGACAGATCGTGCGGGACCCCATCGCTGGACTGAAGAAGAGCCATTAGCGTTCGATCATGAAATAGTGGTTGTGAGACAACGGGGGCTGGATTCCTTTTGAACGAAAGAAGACGCGAGAGAAATACGAAGCTGTTTCGGAGTTTCGAAATTTCCTTTTGAAGAAAAAGAATTCGGGCATGAAGAAAAACGAGCTCTAAGAAAAACTGGACAAGATGAAGACGGAAGACTTCCGACCGGTCGAGGAGCCCGAAAGGGCAGCTCTGAAATGGTGGAGGATCGACGTCGACGTAGGCGCTCTCCAAGACAAGATCGTCGACAAGATCGCAGGGGAAGTCCCGACCAAGTTCGAGAACGTCGTCAAGGCCAGCATGGAGAAAGAATTCGACCGCTTGAGGTTTCTTGGAGGGGTTCGGCTGGTCGAATGAGATGAGGTGCGAGATCTTGGGACACTACAGCGGTAAGGTGCTCGAATGCCTGGAGACGGTCCACCTGTACGTCACGGAGTACGTGCTGGAAGTGGTCGATGATGAGACTTCTGTCAAGAGTTCGAAGAACGCAACAAATGCATCGCAGGTTCGTCACCGTCGTCAGGCACACCATGCGAAAGGACGATCAGGCGCTCAGGCTGAACCTTCTTGTTGATGACGAGAAGAAGACCTACGCCATCGTCAGGGATCTGGACGAGCTCATGGTGGGACAAGCGGCCTACTGGTGCGAAAGGTGTCTGAGACCTTTCCCATCTGTCAGGGCCATGACCGAACATCGATGAGCATGCAAGAACGTCATCGTCGCCTTGGTCGACCGAGAAAAACGCACCAATGAGGAGATGGCCACGAGGAAACCGGCCAAGTTTGGAGATCATCCCGCGAGAACCAAAGCTGGTTCGACGACGGGGAGAGAGGAGTGCAGACGCTCAGTGAGGTGCTCAGGCAGCCGAAAGGAGTCGCGCATGCTCGGTGCTTTGCAAGGCTGCTGGACAAACGCATGCCGGTCGTCGTGCACAACAAGGATCCGGAATTACATTATTTTTATAATGTGCTTGTTTTGGCTAGTTTTTGCTAGATCTGCTACGAGTTGCTACGATTTGCTGTACAATTTGCTAGATTTGCTACGATTTGCTACGATTTGCTGTACAATTTGCTAGATTTGCTACGATTTGCTACGATTTGCTGTACAATTTGCTACGATTTGCTACGATTTGCTGTACATTTTGCTAGATTTGCTACGATTTGTTACGATTTGCTGTACAATTTGCTACCATTTGCTACCATTTGCTGTACATTTTGTTAGCAAAAACAAGCAAAAACAAGCACATTCCTGGCGCATTGACGTCGACCCACTTGAAGTCTCTGACGGGCATCAGTTGGGCGAGGATCTGTTCGTAGGCGGACGAGTTCTGAATGTAGATGAGACAGTATTCGTCGGAACACGCGTTTAATAAACATTCAAAAACACCGCTTTGTCGTCATTGGAAGGCGCGTCAAAAAAACATTCAAAACATTGCTTTGTCGTCGTCGGAATACGCGTTAAAAAACATTAAAAAACACCGCTTTGTCGGCGTCTGAAACGCGCGTCAAAAAACATTAGTAACACCGCTTTGTCGTCGTCGGAACGCGCATAAAAAAACATTCAAAACACCGCTCTGTCATCGTCAGAACGCGCGTGAAAAAACATTTCGTAGCACCGCTTTGTCGTCGTCTGAAACGCGCATAAAAAAACATTTGTAACACCGCTTTGTCGTCGTCTGAAACGTGCGTAAAAAATATTCAAAACTTATCGCGTCCACTGAACGACGACCAACGAACAGTCATGGTTGTTGTCCTACAGTCACTTTTTTATAATCAAACGCAAATTGGCCGTTCTCCCCTCCAGCGATAAGATACCCGTTTGACATTCGCGTCAAAAAACGTTTAAAAAAATGCCAAAGAACAGACATCTCGTCGCATAAAAAGAAATAAATATCGAGACAGAAAGAAGACAAAGAATAGTCAAAAAACATTTGTAACATCGCTTTGTCGTCCTCTGAAACGTGCGTAAAAAAAACATTCGTAACACTGCTTTGTCATCGTCAGAACGCGCGTAAAAAAACATTCAAAACATCGCTTTGTCATCGTCTGAAACGCGGCCTTGATTTTTCCCGACCCCATGCTCACTTAAAAGTCAATATTTCAGCAAGTATTCGACCGATTTTCGTCAAATTTTACATGCAACTCAGTAGTAGTATATACAATGATGGTACGGGATTAGGGCCAGTACGGTATTAATTTTGAAAAAAAATGAGCCCTTTGGGGAACCTGGTCCCGTACCATCATTGTATATACTACTACAGTACCTACTTGTATGACAATCATCATGCTGTTTACAGTACCTACATGCTGACAATCATCATGCTGTTTACAGTACCTAATTGCTGACAACCATCACGTTGTTTACAGTACCTACTTGCTGACAATCACGAAGTTGTTTACAGTACCTACTTGTATGAGAATCATCATGCTGTTAACAATACCTACTTGTTTGACAGTCATAATGCTATTTACACTACCTTCTTGTTTGACAGTCATCATGCAGTTTACAGTACCTACATGCTGACAACCATCATGCTGTTTACAGTACCTACTTGAAGAAAATCATGAAGTTGTTTACAGTACCTACTTGTATGAGAGTCATCATGCTGTTTACAGCACCTACACGCTGACAATCATCATGCTGATTACACTACCTACTTGCTGACAATTACCATTGTGTTTACAGTACCTGCTTGTTTGACAATCATCATGCTTTTTACAGTACCTACTTATTTGACAATCATCATGATATTTACAATACCTACTTATTTCACAGTCATAATGCTGTTTACACTACCGTCTTGTTTGACAATCATCATGCTTTTTACAGTACCCACTTGTTTGACAGTCATAATGCTGTTTACAGTACCTACATGCTGACAATCATCATGCTGTTTACAGTACCTAATTGCTGACAACCATCACGTTGTTTACAGTACCTACTTGCTGACAATCACGAAGTTGTTTACAGTACCTACTTGTATGAGAATCATCATGCTGTTAACAATACCTACTTGTTTGACAGTCATAATGCTATTTACACTACCTTCTTGTTTGACAGTCATCATGCTGTTTACAGTACCTACATGCTGACAACCATCATGCTGTTTACAGTACCTACTTGAAGAAAATCATGAAGTTGTTTACAGTACCTACTTGTATGAGAGTCATCATGCTGTTTACAGCACCTACACGCTGACAATCATCATGCTGATTACACTACCTACTTGCTGACAATTACCATTGTGTTTACAGTACCTGCTTGTTTGACAATCATCATGCTTTTTACAGTACCTACTTATTTGACAATCATCATGATGTATACAATACCTACTTATTTCACAGTCATAATGCTGTTTACACTACCGTCTTGTTTGACAATCATCATGCTTTTTACAGTACCCACTTGTTTGACAGTCATAATGCTGTTTACAGTACCTACATGCTGACAATCATCATGCTGTTTACAGTACCTAATTGCTGACAACCATCACGTTGTTTACAGTACCTACTTGCTGACAATCACGAAGTTGTTTACAGTACCTACTTGTATGAGAATCATCATGCTGTTAACAATACCTACTTGTTTGACAGTCATAATGCTATTTACACTACCTTCTTGTTTGACAGTCATCATGCTGTTTACAGTACCTACATGCTGACAACCATCATGCTGTTTACAGTACCTACTTGAAGAAAATCATGAAGTTGTTAACAGTACCTACTTGTATGAGAGTCATCATGCTGTTTACAGCACCTACACGCTGACAATCATCATGCTGATTACACTACCTACTTGCTGACAATTACCATTGTGTTTACAGTACCTGCTTGTTTGACAATCATCATGCTTTTTACAGTACCTACTTATTTGACAATCATCATGATGTATACAATACCTACTTATTTCACAGTCATAATGCTGTTTACACTACCGTCTTGTTTGACAATCATCATGCTTTTACAGTACCCACTTGTTTGACAGTCATAATGCTGTTTACAGTACCTACATGCTGACAATCATCATGCTGTTTACAGTACCTAATTGCTGACAACCATCACGTTGTTTACAGTACCTACTTGCTGACAATCACGAAGTTGTTTACAGTACCTACTTGTATGAGAATCATCATGCTGTTAACAATACCTACTTGTTTGACAGTCATAATGCTATTTACACTACCTTCTTGTTTGACAGTCATCATGCTGTTTACAGTACCTACATGCTGACAACCATCATGCTGTTTACAGTACCTACTTGAAGAAAATCATGAAGTTGTTTACAGTACCTACTTGTATGAGAGTCATCATGCTGTTTACAGCACCTACACGCTGACAATCATCATGCTGATTACACTACCTACTTGCTGACAATTACCATTGTGTTTACAGTACCTGCTTGTTTGACAATCATCATGCCTTTTACAGTACCTACTTATTTGACAATCATCATGATATTTACAATACGTACTTATTTCACAGTCATAATGCTGTTTACACTACCGTCTTGTTTGACAATCATCATGCTTTTTACAGTACCCACTTGTTTGACAGTTATAATGCTGTTTACGGTACCTTCTTGTTTGACAATCACCATGCTGTTTACAGTACCTACTTGTTTGATAGTCATAATGCTGTTTACACGACCTTCTTGTTCTACAATCACCATGCTGTTTACAGTACCTACTTGATTGACAATCATCATGCTGGTCCCTGTCAGCCTGGCAGCGCGGGAGTTGAACCGTTTCTCGAGATACTAAAACGATGAAATCTCGATGAAATAATGATAGATAGATATTTCCGAGAACGCTGGCAATCGTCATATTATCGTTTTATGACAGGTGTAAATATACACGTCCAAAGCAGACAATAATGCGATAGCTAGTATGAACAACAATTACCGGTTTGGGATACATTTAAACTTGGATGTCTTTACGAGGGAATGGCGAGAACACAGACAACAAGGCCTCCAACTCCGTGAAACAAGCAAGCACTTTCATCTCTACCGGGAATGCAGTGTAGACAAAGACATATTCATGTATATGTTGTTTAACGGCGCTCTCAGCATCAATAGTCGATCCGTTTGATGGCTGTCTGAAAACGAGTCTGGACCAGATCACGTTATCTATAACTCGCATCACCCGGTCCAATGTGTCGTCTCTTATGACAAACATTGATTGCGGAAACCCAGTCGCGTGCTGATCATAAATTAACAAACAAAACGTGACTTGGAGTGCAAATGTTATCACCTGAATGTCGAATACTTGTAAACAAGTAACGCATTGTGAATTCCAATTGTGAAAAACACTCCTTCTTTTTAATCAAACTCAGGAGATTAGTGAAATCCTTCAAAAAAGCATTAGAACAGTCGACCTTAAGGAATGTTCAGATAAAATCAGTTGGTAACGTTGATTTTTGTAGAGTTACAATATGTATGCAATGACAAAATACAAGATTTTAAAGTGGGATAGCCTTGTGGTGAAAGTGTTCGCTCGTCACACCAAAGACCCGGGTTCGATTTCCCACATGGGTACAATGTGTAAAGCCTATTTCTGGTGTCATCAGCCGTGATATTGATTGAATATTGGTAAATGCGGCGTAAAACCATGCTCACTCACTCACTAATTCCTACACAACAAACAACCAGCCTCGATTCTCCAACCAGACAGAACTCCTGGGAGGCACAGAGAGGGGAGAACCAGCCTCAATTCTCCAACCAGACAGAATCCCTGGGAGGTGCAGAGAGGGGAGAACAAGCCTCGATTCTCCAACCAGACAGAACCCCTGGTAGGCACTGAGAGGGGAGAACCAGCCTCGATTCTCCAACCAGACAGAACTCACGGGAGGTACAGAGAGGGGAGAACCAGCGACGGCAGGCAGAGAATGTATTCAGCCTTCCAATGCTTCCCCGTCATCGCGTCAAGAATGAAGGTTAAATTGGAAATATCTCAAAAACTTTATATTTTTAAACTTTTGATGCGACTGACGAGTTTTCCAGGTACAGAACAACCGAATCACTGTCACAGTGTTAGGGATAGCCCGCACTACGTCAAAACGGACTTTCTCTATACTCACAGAATGGAAGCAAAACAGTTGGCATTAATTCACACAAACTCTGGAAAGACGTTTTATAAAACTTTGTATTAAACTCCTCCACCACCAACCTCCTCGTAACTCCTGCTTCTTCGTCTACTACAACTGCTACTACTACTACTACTACTACCGTTGCTATTGCCACAACTGCTGCTGTTACTACTGCTCCTACTGCGACAGCTACTACTGCTGCTACTGCCACTACTACTGCTGTAATTACCACTACTGTTACTGCTGCTACTACTAATCCTGCTGTTGTTTCTGAAACTGTTATATGGAATGAACTTGAAACGTCCGTATAAGCGAATGTGTGATTAGTGGCGCTCTGCAACAAACGTAACTACGAGTACTTTACCTCAAATGAGCTTGTATACTTCAATGGATAGAGAAGGGGAACGTACAACAATGTAGACACAACAATGGCTACAGTTAAGCCGAACGTGAACAGGTAGTACTGCGTCCCTTCTCGGTACATCTCGGCTGGAGTTCCCAGAATCAAGATGGCAGACATGAAGGACACTAGGATGGAAATGGCGAGGGGCACAGTCTTCATTTGTCTTCCACCCATGAGAAATTCCCCCGTTGTGTTTTGCTTGTTTCCGGAAAATGCATGGAAAATTCCAATTCCTGCGGGCACGAGCAGCACCAGAGCAAATACCACGTAATCACCAGCATCAAACACCATGTCTTGAGATTCGTTGTTCTAATTTATTTGCTTGACAATGAGCACATCCATCCCATGCTTCACACGCATATTCGAAGTGATTTTTGTGAACATTAGATGAATTCTATGCAGCACAGAGTGCGATAATGACACTGACATTATGCCACGATGTTGGACAATTTCCATATTTATAGAAAAATTCTGAAACTATTGCGTGACATGAATCAGGCAAATGCTTTAAAAGCTGATAGTGAATATTTTATGAGCACCTGTTACTGTATCACAAGCTTGCTCATGTAACGAAAATAATTCGTTGTAGTCTTCACCATTGTCCGAGTTTAAATTTATTCTTTTCTTCTCCTGTTGTTTCTGATATTTTTTAGGGGCGGTGGGGTAGCCTAGTGGTTAAAGTGTTGGCTCGTCACGCCGAAGACCCGGGTTCGATTCCCCACATGGGCACAATGTGTTAAGCCCATTTCTGGTGTCCCCCGCCGTGATATTGCTGGAATATTGCTAAAAGCGGAGTAAAACTAAACTCAGTCAGTCAGTCAGTCTGATATCTTTTAAACTCGGCATATTTGACTTAAAGTCACAATTCTTTATTTAGCGGTATGTGGTGCAACATTATTGACATATTATGACTAGTTATTTATAGCTTACAAGCAGGGCCTATTTTCTGTAGCCGCATTACATGCAACGGCGTATGAATATGTTTGCTTCCTATACCATGACATAACATTATATTGTTTCACCGTTTTTAATCGCAGTATACCTGTGTATTTTAGATATATGGCTAACATTGCGTGCAATCGCTATGTTCAGTGTTCAGAAACCAGTTATAAAAATATGTATGAATCTAGTTGTTTAACTGTCCTTCGATAGCAGGTTTTTATAACGTATTCTTGGGTCTATTCTTTATTTATGAATTTCTGTCGTCACTGTATGACTGAAATATTGCCGATGTGACGTAAAATGTTAACTCACTCTCTCCATAAAGACAGACACTGGTGTGACCTCGAACACAACAGCAATAATAATTAGCCACAAAAACGACAATCAACAGAAATAAAGTCCATCTAAGTAAAGCTGATGTTTGGTCTATTCTTGCCTTTGTTCGTATAAAGATAGCACGTGTGAATAGTACGAGTCAACATGAAAGGACTTGCTACTGCAACAGAACAACAGTCCTAAAGTTTCAGATAAAGGAGGATGAAGGCCTCCTATTATATGTGGGATGCCCTGAACGAGGGGAAGGTTGTTAGATGTTAACGATATGGAGTGATGGTACCGTTTTTAACACATACAGTTCTTGATGAAGGTGTGACATCATGGCAGCTCAGACACTGAAGCCACTTTTTGAAACAAGAACCGGACAGCGACTTAGAACAGTCTGGTCAAGTAGCCCCATCTCAAAGCCCAACACGGCTTTAGACTGATTTCCCTGTTTGTCAATATGAAGCACCGGCCCATCAGTATCAATTTCTCTGGCGCCAAAATAGTTCCTGGCACTTAGCCGTACATCCATGGAGTCGTCACTAGCAATGAAGACACGACGTGCGTTTTGGAATTTAGATAGAAACGTTCACAAATGTTTGAGAATGGATAAGGCATTGATCTGAGGTGCATTGTTTGGAATGGATGGATTTTTCCTCATTCGCACATGAGCACAAACTAACTCTTCCGTTCTTGGTATTTTATTCATAAACATATCGATTCGTTCCTCGAAATGAAGTGATGGCTTCATGAGAAGATGCCAAATCTTGTAAGACACTTTGCCAGTGTTAGGGTTTCTGAACGGTTCTGGAACAAGGTGACCACATTGTGGACTCTTTTGAATCAGTGTGATAATCTCCGCATTTGTCCTCAAGAATATGACATCACTTGGGTGCTTGGCGCTAAAGTCAACATTAACTCCCGGACGATCTTTATTCCACCGAATAACTTCCTTAACTATGCACTGAATTTCGCTTTCTCGGATGTTACCAGTTGACAATATTCGGGATGTCGAAGAGCTTTATATCAGATTGGGAGGTCATGTTGACGCCAAACCGTCGTCCTGTTACATTTGCTAGAAGATATGCACCTACTATGCCTCGTTGCCTGTCTGCCCATCCTCCACATCGAATGTGTCCGTCGTCACAATGGTGGATGATGTAACGTATCCTGGATCGTTTTGGTTTGTGATTGTACCTGACCTCAGCGGTCTTGTCGGTCTCGTCAACTCTGAAATGTTTTAAAAGAAAATAGTGAATGTTATAGGCCAGCGTTTCTTCCTTCATATTGAAGACATTTTGTAACTTGTCGAAATTGACGCCTATGAATAAATGATTGCATGATTGAGTGTTAAAATCTGCTATAAACAGTGTTTCTGTTTGTTCAGTTTGGGAGGACAGTTCCAAATTATGCACATGTTTGATATATAATGAAGATCGATGTGGATTTTGGAAACCAGAAGTTAGAGACAGAATCTCGCATTGATACCAGAGATCACTGGATTCTCTGCTCTCCCACACCTTAGACCAATATGCAGTTCATATCGATGGAAGAATATCATCAGACCTATGCACCATGTGCTGGACCCTAAATATGTCATGATTATTGTAAAGCCACACACAATGTGTTCATTAATATTAATTAGAATATACGTTACCTTTGGTATGAATTAAGACCTCGGAGCAGATTCGATGCAAGGAAGATGCAGGCGATGACGAGGACACACAGAACAACGAACCACTTGGTATTGCCAAACATGCTTCTCTGAAACACAGGACTCAGAACCTGTGATGAGCATATCCTGCGTATATTCCTCTATGCATACACTCATAGCAGGAATAACAGAGTGCAATTTTACATCCAGAAATAAATGTTATTGCCATTTGGTTTTATGGATACAGATACGTGTGTATTAACTAAATAGCCTTGGGTATATTGCTCGGGGTAGTAACTATATTGCTTAGACAGATGCAAATACTTGCACAGGTGTTGTATGTCCTGGGTTATACATACAATATTCACATAGTTCACATATTCGCCCGCCTGGGGCGTGGTGGGCGAGCTGGCTAAGACGCCAGGCTAGTGACCCTGCGAACATGAGGTGCCGGGATCGAGCCCACCTGTTGACCTTGGAGTCAACTTTGTGTGCAGACTATTTCAGTATTGTCACAACCCCTAGTGTACAGTACACAACCCTGTGCACTTAACAGAACCCACGAATCAGTTGGTATATGATCAGATGGTGACCACATGAATACGTGCAAACACCTAGTTGCGGTTACAGCAACGTGCAGTTAACTAGTACAAAGTACTGTGACTATGTGTCCCAGTCCACCCAGCTGTGAATGGTTACCTCGTAAGGATGGGAAAGCCGCAATAACTCAGTGCGCCTTGTAGCAGCAAGAGTTGTAAAGTCCCCAGGGAGCTGAGATTGATAATAAGATGTGCCGTTGAGACTGACATCCAAGGATCGTGGGGAAAAATACCAGCGCCTTGAGAATGCACTAGTGCGTGGATATGTGCGCTACATAAATATCCAATAATAATAATAATAGTTGGAAAATGAGCAGGGTAGATTGCGACTAATGTTCATGGTGAAGTATATTAGGTAAATTGGAAAAGGTTCAATTGAAGTCAAATGATTTAGGTATGGCCGTTTGTCCCCTTTTACCTACAGGTATATTGGGCTTTGAATTCTAATTATGTATTGTACTGTATGGCCTGGAGTCTTATGCCAGAAGGCGGTGGCTCATGGGCCAATTAGGATGCTGACCTCTGAAAAATGTATGTTTCCAATTTCTTGTCATGGGCCGAACCAATGTAGCATTGAACCGGTAGATAAATACAGTTATTTGAGTCATGTTCTCTGGAGTATAACACTCATGTATCCCTGCTGTCGCATATTGGATAGTCAGTGTTTATTGACAATGTCCTTGCTGACATTCCTTGGTGAACCATCTTCTTATTCCTGGTCACCGAAGGTAAAGATTAACTGTCTATTAAACATAAACCATTTGCAAAGCTTCTTTGATGGGCATTTAAAAAGTTGATTTGATGAAGAATGATGACAAATGTTATGGATATACAACTTCTTTTATTGTGATAGGCGACGTTTCGACATAGATTCTAATGCCGTTGTCAAACAAGCCAGTGTTTTCGTCACTCTGAATCTTATGCATAGATCTAAATATGAAACAGTTGCGGCAGTATCACTTGTCACCTGAATTTCTCCGGCTCAGGTGGGTAAATCCGTGGAAGAGAAGTGGCTTTTGACGTTGCCCGTCACAATAAAAGAAGTTGTATATCCATAAAAATTGTCATCATTCTTCAATAGCAAAGCTATTTCTGGAATTTGTGGGGAACCCGTTATCGTAGTGGCTCGCTTCGGATCGAGTGTGCACCGAATCATCAATTTCTGAATATGTTGTCAATCAAAGCGTTTGCAAATATTGAGGTTGGTGTGTTGTGGACAGGACATTACATTCCTGTAGCGGCATCGTTCGTGACAGAGCTCGATGCCTGTCTGACATGACTGAAGAGGGCATTGCTACAGAGCTAAAAGAACATTCTGTTACAGCAGTAAAACATTTTACCATCAAGAGAGAGGGTGTCAACATTAAAACCAATGCTCTTAACGTTTGCTCGTTCAAAGATTCTACCGTCAATTAAAGCAGGATATTTCAACATCGGAGAGGAGGTGTGTGTGCCCAGTCCGGTGTTATACATTTTACAATTGTGGCAGTAGAATTGCTACTGGAGATACAGCAACTGGGGGTACATCTATTTTGGTACGGCAGAGTATTATACATAGCAGTATCTCTCTTAATACCAATCTTCAAACTGTAGCTGTTCGTTTTACTTAGCACATTGTTATGACACGGAGAAGTTTGTATATCCCTCCTTCTTCAATTATTTGACAATCAGATCATCAAAATCTCTATGATCAGCTTCTGAACCCATGTATTATCATGGGCGATCTGAACGGACACAACCCACTTTGGCAAAGTATTAATGATAAGGTAAAATTCTTGGGGAGTCCTAGGAGATCCACAGATGTTTGGTGACGTGTGTACACATGCTCATTTTGATTGAGAAGCACGGCATTTTAAAGGATTTACATGATTTTGGTTTGAGAGATCGTTTACCTCGTTTTATCTCACAAATTTTAACAGACAGGCAATTTTAAGTCCGAGTTTGGTCAACCTTGTCTTATCATTACAATCTGGCCAGCTTTTATACTGTGTATTGTCCGTACACGAGTGTGGCGTAAAATTAAACTCACTCACTCATTATTGTAATATCTTTACTGTTATAGTTGTTATTACTGTCCCTTTTTACGCTGTGCATTTATTCCTTATCCATCTCAAATTGGTTATCGTCTCGATATGGCTTGAATATAGCCGATGTGACGATAGATATTAACTCACTGACTCAATTACGGAGGACATGATCATCCACTGTACCTGTCTTGTTGAGTGATATGAGTAGCAAGCTGTTGCCACAGATTGCTCGTTTTGAACACGTGGCTGCCAAGGGCACTGCCTGGGGATCAGATAATTGACACAATCAATTTTAATATACTTGTTTAGCATTATCACACCTGGTACATGTAACAACCACTGACATGTACATGGAATATTGCTGGGGGCGGCGTTCAACAACAAACAAGGGGCACCTCATATGCTGCGGATCTGTGTGAACATCGTGATCACACCACGTGGCTATAGACCTAGGATCACATTCATTTTCAACTTATTAAGGCACAAATGTCTTATCTTTCCATGAATATCACTGACACGTGCCGTCATTGCCCTCGCTGACCCTAACACAATTTGAGGACGCTAAAATTCCATGTAATCACGTGAATATCGACAGAAACGGAGACGGTAGGAGTGATGTTAAAGTATTCCTGCTGATGAAGCAGCTTCCTCGCGACTACAGAACTGTGTCCTCTGATATGTAAAGGCAGGTTATCCAAAGAGAGATGGGAAAAGCATTTACTTTCACTAAATTATATTTTACTAGGTTTAGAATCACCAACTTTCAAAATCTACAACCCCCGAAGGTCCGGGTTAGAATGAACCTTCAGTAACCCATGCTGTCAGGCTCGCTGGCTTGGTTGACACATGTCTTCGGTTCCACATTGGGTAGATCGATGCTCATGATGTTGATCTTTGGATTATCTGGTCCAGACTCGATTATTTACAGACCGCCGCCATATAGCTGGAATATTGCTGACTGCGTCGTAAAACTAAACTCACTCACTCACTCAAAATCTACAAAGTGAGTGAGTTTACATTTACGCCGCTTTTATAGCAATATTCCAGCAATATCACGGCAGGGGACAACCGAAATTGGCTTCACACAGTGTACCCATGTGGGAAGGCTAAAGAGGAACACTTGTTATGGATAACAACTTCTTCTTTTTTTGCATAGATGAGTGTTTGGTGTAGATTCTTACACCTTTTTCATGATAAAATTTAAACCGAAACGCCGCTCTATGCAATTAACAAGAAGTTGTTATCCATAAAGTCGTATCCTTTATTATTGACTCAGCAACTTCTATAATGCAGATCAAACAAATGATGAAAGTGTGCTTGACGCTGAGGTGGAATTACAATTCATCCGACCGTGGAGGGGTGGGTGTTATTTTCTGTTGGCAGTTGGGTGCGGTTCTGCCACTTATTGGTCTCAAACCGTGTTATTACTGTTGCAGTTCGGTGTCGATTCCGCAGATGAACCAACCGAATATGGTTGTCTTTTTCTACTGTTAACTTACGTCCGGTAGCAGGTCACGCTATCCACAACGTGATGATATTGTGATTAGATAAACTTAAAACTGTCTGACAGCTTCGTTTTTCTGTTGAAGTTGTGTCGCTAAATACTTGTTTTATTGAACACTGACGTATAAACACGAAACATGAGCTGTTCACATTAAACACAACTGTGGCCATCATGCTCCGAACAAACATCCAAGCTCTGTTCCCTGCATGAATGAGTGAGTGGTTATAGTTTTAAGCCGCTTTTAGCAATATTCCAGCAATATCACGGCGGGGGACACCAGAAATGGGCTTCACATATTGCACCCATGTGGGTATTCGAGCCCGGGTCTTCGGCATGACGAGCAAACGCTTTAACCACTAGGCTACCTTACCACCCCTCCCTGCATTAACACTTGGAACTTGTGAATCCTGACAAATACAATACACAATTTCAGGGAACATGTATCCGTTCTGAACATTTCAAAGACTAGTTACTATTTTCCGTCAGCATATGTATATCTGTGACTATCTGTAAAGGGCCACATGATAAGATAAGAAATGATAGGACGCTGTTTTTATGCCAACACACGGGTAGCGAACACATGTGTATCAACAACATCATGGTAAGTGTGTACTTTCAGGTATTGTGAGGTTTAGATTTCATCAAGCCGTATATGTCCATTTCATGCATTCATTCAGCATTTTCGCTACTGACTAACATTTTGATGACTGATTGTCCTTCTCATCAAGATGAATCAACTGATATCGTAATTGGTAATCCTGCTTGGGGCAACTTCAATTATAGAATCAAAAGGTACGTGGAATGTTGTTTCTCATTTGTTTGTTAATTGTTTGATCGGCATTCATTCATTGGTTTGTTTGTTGATCAACGAGGAACCAGTGGTTAAAGCGTTCGCTTGTCACGCCGAAGACCTGTGTTCGATTTCCCACATGGGTTCAGTGTATGAAACCCATTTCCTGGTGTCCCACCGTGATATTCTCTGAATATTGCTACACGTGGTGTAAAACATACCCACTCTCTTATTGTTCAACTTGGCCCTCATTATGCTCTACAATTTAAGCCTATAGGTATTCTATATTACACTTATGTTACGGTTTAGAAATTGCTGTGATAAGAGACTTGTGAGTCTCATTCGAACCAGCAAAATAAAACAAAGACGAGTCTATAATATTCAAATGTATATTGAATAAACAAGTTTACAAAGAATGACAGTACATTTTTCTAATACAATACTATTGAATCACAATATAAATTATTAACTCACCAAAGTATTGATATTCCAAGTAAAAAAACAGATGTTCAATGTAGACAACCTCAACAACCATCACGTACATACCTATTATACAAATCTTGACCTTTCTAACCAAAACCACGCCCAAACCATGACCATCTAGAAATTACTCACAGCTGACAGCATCGTACCGAAAACGGAAGCAAAACCAAGGGGAGGTAACTCCCGACCCCACTTTAAAATGGTGAAAATACACAGCCTAAGATCAAGGCGTGCGTTCAAATTTGAAGTCAGAGCTTTAAACTTTTATGGCCCATAATAACTCAAGTTAATTATGTGACAAAAGTAACAAAAACACATCCTCATAAAACTTGATAACTGATTGATTGACATTATGATCATTGTAACACACTGGATCACACTGACATAAGATCAGCAAGTCTCACTTACCTCGAGGGGCGGTGGGGTAGCAGAATGGTTAAAGCGTCCGCCCATGCTAAAGAACCAGGCTCGATTCCCCATATAGGTACAATGTTTGAAGCCCATTTCTGGTGTCATCCGCTGTAATATTGCTAAAAGCGGTGTAAAATATCACTCACTCACTCATTCACTCACCGACCCACCACCTCACTCACTCACCTTGTCCCACCTAGTCCATTAGTGATAATTCTGTGGCACATGTTGCTGGGCACACAAATTCCTGCTTGTAATCCCACGGGTCGATATGCTGGGCATGTCCGATGTATACTGACATGAGACACCTGAACTTACTTTATGCTAGAATATCGAAGTGTTGAGAAGACTTGTATGTACGTCATATATTCTCAGATTTACAGTGTCATAACTGTTTTGACGTCGCATCTCCCGAAGACTGCCTACAATTTGTTACCTGCGGACAAGATGAGGTAAGTACATCAGTGAATATCACCTTGTCCGGAAACAATTTGTAAATATACCGTTATCTTTATACTGGTTAGCGTGCATGCTTCGTGTTGCAAAACTGTAACATGTATGCTGAAACTATTGCATTTCATTCATCATGTGTCGTGAAGACCCAGGTTACCTTTGGTCTTCATAGATCCATGCGATTACCGGTTGACAGAGTAATGTAATGGTATTCCATTTGCGTAAATCGATGTTAAAGATGTTGATAAATAGATTGGCCGGTCCATACGCGATTTCTAACAGGGCTGCAATACTGCCGAGTGAGTGAGGCAGAAAACAGCCAAAACAACCAGTGAGTGTGAGTGAGTTACAATTTATAGTCACATCGGCAATATTTCAGCCATATCGTGACTAAAAGAGTTAATATGATAACAATAGATAATATAATATAAAATCTGTCAACAAAGGACAGTAAAACATCTAGAATATCACAATTTGAGGTATTAAAACTAGCATTTACCTAAAACAAATATGACTATTACGGACAATACAAAATAAAAATAGGCTATAGATCGCCAACAACTGAATCTAGATCACCGTACTAGGGACCATGGGGTACACCTGAAAAACAGTTATCATATTTCGATATTATAGCAATTACAAGTGATATGTGTCTACATGGGCTTGTGTCCATGAGAGAAATGACCACATGTTGCTTTACATAACGACTCATGACTGGAATATTACTGAGTGCGGCGTTAAACACTAAACAACATACCTTCGTTATGCTCTCATGTGAATATTCTCAGATACTGATCGATACAATTAAACGTGACTATCTCACGTAATAGTTTATGTTCAACAACATATTTATCCCTGTCTAGCTTGAAGGTCCGTTTCAAATGAAAGTAGCATCAAGCTTTCCTTCAAATGCGGCCTGGGGTAGCCCAGTGGTTAGAGCATTCGCCCGTCACGCCGAAGACCCGGGTTCGATTCCCAACATGGGTACAATGTGTGAAGCCCATTTCTTGTGTCCCCCGCCGTGATATTGCTAAACGCGGTGTAAAACCCAACTCACTCACTCACTCTTTTAAATAAAACAAGGCTGAAGAGTCAGGTTTCGTTAATACTGCGACGTTTTTGTTTTATGCGTACGCGAGTGAAATGTGAAGATTGTGCTCCTATTGATTGATGTGTTTGATAAAACTAGCAGATAAACAGTATTTCCACTTTCTGTGATTAAATGTGAAAGTGAAAAAATAAAAGTACATCTGGTTTGTTGACTCTCAGACAAGGTTTGATATTATCTACAAAATAGAAGTTGTGATATTGATTGAAATCTTACCTTAAAACAACAATAATCGTTTTCTTGACAACAATGTACAATCATTATTCCTGGTAATGTTCCAACACAGATAATGTGTCTTATGAAAGAAGCGCTGTGACCTTTGACCTGTCTTTGTAAAAGAATCAAAGATAATCATCTTACAGAAACCCAGTAATAAAATGAAGAAGTTCATTCATAGTCAATGTTTTCAATGTTGTGTTTTCAATGTCATCTATTTGAGATACGGTATTCTATTCTCATATCGAATTGTGCAACATATATACAGAATATTGCTCGTCACACCAGCCGACCGGGTTCGATTCCCCATATGGTTCCAATGGGTGAAGCCCATTTCTGGTGTTCCCCGCCCTGATATTCCTGGAGTGAGTGAGTTAATATTTAACGTCACATCGACAATATCTCAGCCATATCGTGACGAAAACAATTTATACAATAAAGATGAAAACATTCTGAAGAGTAAAACCTGTTGGCGTTGGACAGTAAAAATACTAGAGTATCACAGATATGACTATAAAACTAGCATGTAAAACTAAAACATTATAATTAAAGAAGACAATACGATATAAAACACGGGCTATAGATCGCCAACAACTGAAGGTAGATCACCATGCGCGGGACTATGGTGATATTGCTGGAATATTGCTGAAGCAGCGAAAACCTAAACTCACTGTTTTTTGACGCGTATTTTGAATAGATATTCCTAATAACACTCTGAATAACTACTCCGAGTAAATGCCTTGAATAAATGTACGATGACGTGATTAGCATGCCGTGGGTTAGTTCAGATCCCACAGTCGGCCCAGCCATCAAGTGATTTTAAAAAAAAAATGTATAACGCCGCACTCAGCAATATTCCAGCTATGTGGCGGCGGTCTGTAAATAATCGAGTCGGGACTAGACAATCCAGTGATCAACAGCATGAGCATCGATCTACGCGTTAGGGATACCATCATAACATGCGTTAACCGTGTCAGCGAGGCTGACGACACACTGACGGTTGGGTTCAACATGGGTTCCTGATGTTCTCGGGTCAGTCATCGAGAGACAAATTCATTATGATATGACGTTTTAATATGCATGTTTAATATATGTTTTAGTTGTGCTGAAACAATCAGCACAAACTGTATATCTACGTGGTACACGAATGGTGTTAAGACTCTTACAATTGTGATATGCTGGGTTGGCTACAATTAGCGATAATTGGAAATATCGTAGATAAGAATGGATTGTTAGTAATTGTCGATATATAAAATTGTGATGTCGACAACATCGTACATGTACTTTTGCGATGGAAAAATGTTAATTTTCTCACATAATATACACATTTAGGTCTCTGATCATGGTCTGCTTCTAAATTATATTCACGACTGAACATTGTTTCGTTAATAATCCATGCAAAAACATGTCACCGGTGATGTGAAATATGTTTATTTCTTTCAGACAAGTTACGTCAATAATCGATGTATATTTAGTTAACGATTATTGATCCCTATGATATATATCAACAGCCAGACCTAGTGATATGTACAATCCTTGTGTGACTCTGTTACATGTGTGTCTGGCAGTTGTGTTACACCAGAGAGTACACCGACCACAACGGCAAGACCGGATACCACCTTGGCTGTGAGAGTGCAGGGGTAAATACATCACCATCAAGTGTATCATGTAATCATCTGGACAATTAATTACCTCTTTGTCATCACTATCATCAGTCAGTGTCTTTACCTCCTTGTGGTGGGGTATCCTCATGGTTAAAGCGTTCACTCTTCACGTCGAAAACCTAGGTTCCATTTCCCATATGGGAACAATGTGTGAAGCCCATCTCTGGTGTCACCCGCCGTGATATTGCTGGAATATTCCTAAAAGCGTCGTAAAGCCATACCCACAGACACACTCCTTGCCCTCCCCTCTGTCCAGTACCTATTCAGTGTCCATCCCTAGATTTCCTTCGACCTTCTGTTTGTCCATTGCCATCACTTTCAGCGCCAATAAATAGTGTCCACATTTGTTATCTTATTATCGATTCAACAGAAAACTATGATGTGGGGTCTAATTTGGTTTAAATATCTAAGCTTATTGTAAACATGGATTCTAGGTTTCAGTATGTCACTGCATCTTGTGGATCCCATACCTGCTATTGACATGTGTTGTGTACTTGTCAATGACTCATTCATGATTTGCAAAATGGTTGATTGGTGCCATGAAACCATTTTTATGGTTACTCATGTATCAAGTGCATAAGGTTAGACTAAAATGGCTGTTTGGCTAAGGAGGCGTTACCATATCATTATTTATCTACTTTTTAAATGGCTACAATTTCAAATTATAAATCTATGTATAAGTAAAGTGATCCTTAGCAAAGTGTGAGTAGTATATATTGCTATGTCATTCCTAGCATTCGTTCACTTGAAGAATGATTAGGACATAAACCTACTGTGTTGGAAAATCAGATGTACATAACAACATAACATAGCTTTAAATTTGATTTAAAACCGAACGCGTAACCAGTCACAATCCAGTATTTACTGGAGTCATGGTAGAATTAAGAATATATTGCGAGACGTTGTGTTTCTCCTGTTAAGTTGACATCCATTCATTTCCTCCTTTTACCAGTATCCATATTGCCGAATACTAGGTCTCCCATACTAAAGGAAAGTTTCCCTTTCAACGAACATACAGAAATCTTCTCATATCACTTCTGTAGTTCATCTTTGTCGTGTGTAATATTGTTTACATACAATACTGAAGATCAAAATGTTGTTAATAAAAACAGTATGATACTTTGTCATAACAACTTCGTATATTATGATGTGACGTTTCGGTGTAGATTCTTATACAGTTGTCAAGCAAGTGTGAAGTAATACAGTACAGAACCGACTTATATACAGCTAACAAGGATTAAGTAAAACAACATGCAGGTTAGAACCAAAAGATCTCAGACATCATTAAGTTACTGTCCTCATCACGACGTCGAGTGGGATAATGTAGCAATATTATCTAAAAAGAATCCTCCAAGACTTCACCAAAAGAAAACTGACAGAAGCAGTTCAAATCGCCTCCACCTCAAATGGGACTAGAATTTGCAGACCCGTGAAGGTCCGGGTTAGAATGAGCCTTCAGTAACCCATGCTTGTCGTAAGAGGCGACGAAAGGGATTGGGTGGTCAGGCTCGCTGAGTTGGTTGACATATGTCATCGGTTCCCAATTGCGCAGATCGATGCCCATGCTGTTGATCACTGGATTGTCTGGTCCAGACTCGATTATTTACAGACCGCCGCCATATAGCTGGAATATTGCTGAGTGCGGCGTAAAACTAAACTCACTCACTAGAATTTGCAATGGACTGACCAGGTTTAATTCGACAGTTGTGCCTGTAGTGTTTGGTGATGTTGGCATACACGTCTATCTATTTCAACCAAAGAGATCTGGAGGACCATGACATTAAACTGGGGTTCTAAGTCAACAGCGACACGAGGTGTGTGTGGTGTAGTACTGACAATATATCTTGATTCCCTTGAACCACCACCAAGTCATTCCTCCGTGTTGTGAAGTCAAATTAATCGCACGGTGGTGGCTTGTTCTGCTCTATAGGTTGTCCCCGTAACTTTGTGAAGTCTCCCACGAGATGTTACCAGTTTTCACTGTGAAAAACCTGACGTGGCACGACGCTAGTGATGCATGCCAGAAGATGTCGGCAGATCTTGTGTCTTTCAACACCCCTGAGGAATACCAGTTCCTTCAAAAGCACGCTCGTAAGTAGACATGGCGTTTTATACCAGTGGCGATCCTCAGCTAGCGAGTAAGCAAATTAAAATTTGTAGGTCTATCGAAGGGAAAGCAAGATGTGTTTAGTATCTTTCGAAAGCTTGAAATCCCTAGTTATCCAAACTGACAATGTCAGTCAATATACCATCTCGGGGTATTTTATAAACATTTAAAACAGTGGCATTGTTTTATTCGCTATCATCTTGAAAAATAATGATTTTGTTTGTGGAAAACTTTATCAGACCCGTGAAGATCCAGGTTAGAACTGATCTTCAGTAACCCATGCTTATCGTAAGAAGCGAGTAACGGGATCGGGGTGGTCAGTCTCCACGACATGGTTGACTCATGTCATCGTAGATCGATGCTCATGATGTTGATCACTGGATTGCCTGGTCCAGACTCGATGTACTTACTAACCGCCGCCATATAGCTGGAATATTGCTGAGTGCGGCATAAAACTAAACTCACTCCTCATGATATCAGAGTTTTCATACAACATGACGGGTATGTCTTGCCACTGTTGATCGCTGTCATTTTGCCCTCCTTCAGCTGCTGATACAATATCGTGGTTCTGGGCGGGAGGCTACTACCACAACACCTGGCAGTGGGTGGACGGGACTACTGCCACCAATATACAATGGTATACAGGCTTTCCTAAGCACGCTCCCAACGACACCGACTACCGCTTGGCTATTAACAACAAGACGCCAGAGAGGTTCACCTTATACGAAGCTCTCAGAACCAGCGAGAAACCGTTCATCTGTGAAAGGCCACATCTGTCTGCCTAATATGTTCACATCAGTAAAAGTACATTTCATCAAGGTTGTTTCTTGTTTCTACGACACAAGACTAACGGTATCGGGTGGTCAGTCTCGCTGACTTGGTTGACACATGTCATCGGTTCCCAATTGCGTAGGACGATGTTCATGCTGTTGATCATTGGGTTGTCTGGTCCAAACTCGAATATTTACAGTCCGCCGCCATATAGCTGGAAGATTGCTGAGTACAGCGTAAAACTAAACTCACTCTCTCACTTCTACGACACAGTGTCTAACTAATTGTATTGTTTTTCTTACCATAACTATAGCCTCGGGTGACTGTTATTGCTGTGGACGCTCCATTGAGAGAAGGAAGTCTTCTTTGGGTAAAGCAAACGTCCCGTAACACTCACTATCCACTGTTATAAACCCATACAAATGTGCACTTTAAACAAATAGTTTCTGTTTTTCAATTCGGTTCACGAGTAGGTAATCAGATTGTGATTCCATTGTGTTACATGGGATTACATTATAATCGAACTGACGTAAATCGATCTTATACTACAGAATAAAATGCATCCCGAAGTAACATCACTTGATGAATACAACTATACATCATATTAACTTACATTTATTTGTAGATGAACGAAATATATTTTTCGTTTCAAACATCATTTGTCTTTACAAAGGATGTATGCGCAATAGAGATTAAAGTACTGTAAAACCATTGACAGACTCACTCGGCGGGCTAGAAACAATAAAAACAAAAACATAGAAAGCAATCTAAACTAATAAATGAAAGGACAATAATCTACACAACGTAGTCAGTAGAGTTCAAATGTGGCCAAACTGGTACAGTAAATGGCATGATTCAAATTCTAAAGGAAAACATCTACTAAAAAAATCTCAGATACTACAAGTTTATTATCAATAAAAAAAATATCGGCAAGGCGATAACAAAATTACAAAGAAGGCCACATAAAATCAAATTCCCATCAGCATAAAATGAAAAAATAAACACCAAACGGGCATGTGTACACACTGCAGCGAAACAGAAACGCCCGAACATGTCCTACTACCAACAACACAGAATGGTGCTCCAGAGTTCAGTGGAAACTAACACTAAAACACATAGAAACAAATACCAACCACACCACCCTGTAGTTCAGCTCCCCTTCCACTTCTGGCAAGTTTCCAAATTCAAAATTATTCATCCGAGATATTTACGTCAATGGAAATCGTTGTTACTAAGTGTAACCGGGTTAGTGTTTGGTGGTCAATAAGTCAAGGACACTGGTTACAGGGCTGAGAACTTAATTTCTGATATTTACATCACCATGAAACAACACATGATCCAGTATACCTAGGATATAATGTAACCAGTTCAAACCAATAGCACATTCATACTTACATTCACATATACACTATCCTTTCTCTCATTAATAAAATCAATCGATCAAACATTCATCAAGAAATGGCATACCTGCAACGGTAATGCAATTGTAAATATACAAGCATTCATAAAATTGTTAAATGACTGAAAACTAATATGTACATGACTGTAAAAATACAATATTATGTATCTGTCACTCTAAGCATACTAAAACTACGGCATGTCTACGTGAGCTACAAAATACACATGAATACAAAATAATATATGATCTAGTTAAAGGCACTATATCACACCGCACTTCTCTAAAAATAAATATTGCATTTCTCTCGCAATAATTCTAACTATCAGTCTTCATGGAAGCTACCATATAATTTATTCCAAAAGGAAAATACATATTTAGATTACAATATTAAATTAAAAAGTTCGAATGAATTTATGCAACGTTGCATTGAATCTACTCTCGCGCCCTCTACCCGCCAAACAAATTTTCAAGCAAACCCCATAGAGATATGTCCCTTGGAGCGCTCTTTACGAATATTCTACACAGAACTTGTGATTGAAACCAGTTCGGTAAACACCGACAACACCGCGTACGACAGTTTTCGATGTAAGGAGCAATTGTTTACATTCCATATCTGGCAAGTGTTCTCTGTTTGGAAGCTCGTCGCCTCGAAGGTTCAATTATCGATTTCAGGCAAGTCGTAAGGTATAATAAGTTTTTTACTGCACCAATATGAACCTAAAGTGAGTGTATATGCCCTAATATATATATACTGTAGGCGAAAATATTTCAAAAACGTGTGACGTTGTGCATTTAAGGGCATTGATCAGTCATAAAGCCCTTACTTTCTACTGAATTTATCAATTTATCAATTCAATTTAATATTTTGTTCCGTTAGTGCAGGCCATCGGCCGAAAAATACCTACTTGTGTGTTCGTGGCACAGACAAGTGTTATAATACGATAAAATATTGACCTTCGAATTAGTGTTGCACAGACTGACATTGCATGATAAATATGCATTGCACGGTTCTTAATTAGGGTGCAGTCGGTTGGTCGACATGAGGATAATAAGCTTCGATGAAGACGGACGTAAGTAATACTTTGTGGGTATATAATTTTCACGTAAGTGGCCATACGAGGGTCATATTAAGAGGCAGTGGTACTCGTCTTCCACATACGCTTGTGGCATACGCAACAGAGTCTTTTATGTCTTTCAGTATTGGTATAGATTCCGGTTTCAATACTTTACTGATGTCAGAGACAATAACATTGGGCGATAGGAACCCTAATTTGTTTTATAGTTCACATAACGAAGGTATAGCTCTGTACCACAAGAGCCTTTAAAAAAGGAGTAGGATAAGGTTTTGTCACCCTTTTTAAGTAGACTATGCCAGTCTTGTTCGTTAATAAGTTTCAGATGAGATGAGAATTCGGATACGAAACATTTAGGGTGGGAAAGTAAAGTAGGTAGAGTAAGAGTGACACCTACATATTTATAAAAGAGACACAGTCTAATGTCATACCTTCAAAATACCACCGCGGCGGTGGGGTAGCCTAGTGGTTAAAGCGTTGTCTCGTCACGCCGAAGACCCTGGTTCGAATCCCCACATGGGTACAATGTGTAAAGCCCATTCCTGGTGTCCCCCGCCGTGATGATGCTGGAATATTGCTAAAAGCGGCGAAAACCAAACTCAGTCAGTCAGTCAGTCAAAATACCACCTTTCTTTACCTGATACAGTTCAAACTTTCTTAAAGACCATTACCTTAGTTTTGTCGACATTAATATCTAACCCTAGTCTATGCAAAGCCAATGCATTGGTACGCTTTTGTAGACCTTCAGATACTATCTGAGATAAGAATATTGTCGTCAGCAAATAATAGAAGAAACAGTTGTGTGATATCTGGGTGAAGTTGTACTATTGTTACATCTCAATAGCCAACTCACTAATGAAAATTGAGAAGAACATCCACGCGGCAAGGAAACACTTCTGAGAGCATTTGATTATATTAAACGCCAGCCGTCACTGGTGATATATATTGTATGGGGCTAACCACTTTAGGTGATACGCCTCTTTTCTTTCGCACTGACCATAATTTCACATGTCAACACTGCCAAAGGTTTTGGCAAAGTCAACGAATAAGCCATTAAAGTTACCTTTACGCTTTCCAAGATATCTTAGGACAGTCGACACAAGATCAAATATTTTGTCTATGGTGGAGTGATCGTGTCGAAAAAAACACTTGTGATTCTACAATCTTAGCGTAGAGTCACACCAGTAAGTTAATATTTTGTTAATTACTGAAACATAAGCTTACTCAATACACTTAAAAGTGATATACCCCTGTAATTGGATGTACAATTAACATTACCACCTTTGTGTAACGGCATAATAATTCCAACAGACCAGGTTTCGTTATCAAACATTATGTCAAAAAGTATTGTAAGATAAGGTACAAAACTATCAGAGGCATACTTATAATAATAAGCTATAAACGGGTCACTTCCTCCTGACTTGCCGCATTTTAGAGATTCAATGGCATTTATCACTTCATCTTGTAAGATAGGAGAGTCTGATATAAAAGAAGTCATTTCATCATAATTATAAGAATCCATGTCGATGTTAATATCATCATTGTCCTCTTCATCTGGAGAACAGAAAGAGTTCTCTAAAGTGACAAGACCACTCTTCTATGGATCTATCGTGTACAAGTCTTGACATACCTTGAGATAGCTCTCGAAATGTTAAGCAAAATGTTTTGCTGTTAGGTAGGCCGGATAATAATTTATTACTCATGTTATCATCGTATACTTTATTCTTATCATGACTTTTGTAATATATACATATATCTATTTCTGGCATTTAAATATGTTTTTAGGTGCGCATCACTCTTTCAGTGTCGGCGGCAGTATTTCAGCTATATTGTGGCTTGATCAAGTTATACAATTTCAAACATAGCATTTCAAAGTAAAACCTGTGAACAAAGGACAGTAGCATAACTAGATGATCACAGGCGTAGGTCTTAAGCCAGTATGTAAGTATTGAAATGTGACTGTTCATAACAATACAATCTAAAACTGGATCACCAGGAGCCAGAGTTAGGCCTCCACACCAGGACAGTGCCTGCAGACTCTGAGGTAACGTTCTCTTTCTGATCTAAAGAACTGACATTCAGGTTCAAACCATGGCTGTGAGTGGCTGTTAAATGTGTGTTGATAGAGTTGGCAGCATTACAAATACTATCAGTAAACAGGTTTATAGCGTCATGAATGTCATCAATACAGTGTTCAAGAACGTCAGCCACCTTTAGCAGTACTATATCATCTCTACACACACTTGCATTTTGTCCATGTCCCATATCCTGAGAGGATACATAAGTGCCCAAACATTTAAAGTAAATTTAAACTCACCATCCTTTTTAATCGTGAAATATATGTGCTTTTAAAATCTACGGCTAGATTTGTCTAAATTGCATATAACTGAATGGATGGTCCAAACCCAGCTAGGTTCCATGCAGGAAACATATGTACTGTAAGTCCCCATGGTCCCTAGTATGGTGATCTACCTTCAGTTGTTGGCAATCTATAGCCTATTTTTAGATTGTACCGTTACACTTAGAAATAGTGTATACATCTGTGATAGACTAGTTATTTTACTGTCCTTCACAGACAGGTAAGTATATAAGTGTGTTTTTATTTCATGTATACCTTTACAAATCTACAACTTTCATTGTTACGATATGGCTGAAATACTGCCGATGTGACTTTAAATTTTAACTCAATAACTTCATGTCCCATACATAACGGTAGTTCCCGGGAGGTGTGATGATTTAGTCCTGGACAGAGCTTAAAAATGCGTACAATGGGAAAAAGACTGTTTGATACACCAAACTTGTCAATAAAACTAAATCCAGGGGGACCAATGTAGGTCAAATCGCCAATATTCTCACCACTCTGCCCATTCAGAATTGACATTTTGAGAGCGACACACCACATGTCAACAAGAAGTTGATGTTGTTAACCGTGGGGCACATGATATGATAGAGTCTCACTTCGTGCGTTGAGGTTCTCACCAATGCAAATATGCTAATCACTTCGAGAGAGTTGCAAAATATAGCAACACCACACTTTGTGTGTTTGTTACCGTACCAGGTGAATCCGACTGGATTTATATAATTATACACTAGAGATTAGAATGTCCTTATGAAGGCATCCTCGATAATCTCCACGGTATACGTTGCAATAAATCTCCACTAGTACCCAGGATGTATCTATGGTTCGGCCCGATAATTGCATTACCTCCATTTGCTGGCTCCGCTTTCTCACAGTAGCCCATCAGATAAGCCACCGTTACAACCGAGCTTGCCAGTGTCAACAAAGATAGGTCGCAGCCGCGAAGGTTTGTTCCAAGTGCGACTCAGATCTTTGGGGGAATCATACAGACAAATTGACAGGTCTGAAACTTTAAAAATATATGCAAGAACTCTTTCTGCCTCTTTCATAGTATCTCTGCAACAATTATGTTGCCAAGTTAAACGGTTAGATAAAAGAAGTGAAAGTAAGTTGTGATTGGTACCTCAACCTCCCAGCGTAGACACCTGATTGGATAAAAAGCCAGCCAAGGGAGGTAGTAAAATCATAGCCATAGATGCATCCAGGGTATAGTAGAGATTTATCGGAATGTATACCCTGGAGATTATCGAGGATCCTATCAAGGCCGAATGCAAGTTTATCGACCATTACAAAAACAGCATTATCTGTGATTGTAGACCATTTACTAAATATCTCATCAAATGGGTAGTCAGTTGTCCATGTCACACATAGTCCGACAATTAAATATTCGCTATGAAGTTTATGAGCTAATTATCCCATGATTTATTTAGAAAACCTGATATATTAAAAAAAATAAACTTCTTGTCTGCTTTAGTTTCACAGGCACCTGCCTGGGCGAGGTCTCTCCCTACGCTGGAAACGTTGGTGACGTGATCGTTGTTAACAGATCTGCTACCTCCAGACCCGTCCTTAGATATCCCAGTATTGTGGATAGTGCCAGTCTCCACAAGAACACCATTCTTGTAGTAACCACGTTTGTTTTGTGCTCTCAAGTCCTGAAATGTCTTGCACAGCTTACGCGTTAGGACAGCTTTACCGTAGCCTTCACGTTTAAGTTCATTTCACAAATTAAGCCCATTTCTGATGTCCCTCGCCGTGATATTGCAGGAATATTTCTAAAATGGGTGTTCGACCATACTCTGTCAGGTGAAATACTGTTCGAAGCAGCGTACTCACCATATGAGGGAGGTCAACTTTAATGGCAAGTAAAACGACACGAAAGATTAGTGAGGTGAAACTGGGTTTAAATTCGTATTTAAAAGTATTTCGCTGATACGCACGACGTGCATGCGTGTGTATTTGTGGCTGCTTGTACTAGCCCAGGGTTAAGCTGGTTTTATAGCGCTGGCTCACTGAGATACCATGTCGCAGTTAAGCATGAATACCCCACTCAGACACATTATACTGTCTCCGAGCCGACCAGTCCTTGTTGTGCCCATTAATGCCGAGCGCCAGGCAGGGAACAACAAGTACCATACTTTAATGTCTTTTAGTATGACGCGGTCGGGGATCGAACCCGCGACCTTCGGCTCTCCACTACACCATCTAGGAGGTCAGGAAAGACTAGTAACTGTATTTGTAAGATTAATGTCTTTACTTATACAGTGGACTCTGTATAATCCGACATCTGAATTATCTGACAATCTGTGAATTCCGACATATTTTTGGGTCCCGGCAGCGTTCTTCCATATTATCATCATTTAAACATTCCTAATTGGGAGGTAATCAGGAGCGTTAGAATTAGAATTAGAACGCCTGTACCTTTGTTTTTACAAGCTGAGTGGCCAACTATGAGGACCTAGCTAGCTGTTTTGTCAAGCACAGGATGAATGGGACAGGATGATTCGAGCATTCAAGGCATTCAAGGTATCGACGACAACTTCTCAAGTCACTTATCGTCAGGATGGAAGACTGTTACAAGACAGCTGAGCTTTGCAAATTGATCAGTCCTTGACACAATCAGGTGGATTTGTATTTTTCACTTATTTACCAAGTAAATGGCTATTAAGCATCAATTTCATAATATAAGTCAGTTGCAATGTACGGTACTGTTTGAAAAGTATACCAGCAAGGAGACATTGAATTATCTGACGCTCTGTATAATCCGACATTTTTGCCCGGTCCCAGTGAGTGTCGGATTATACAGAGTCCACTGTACAAGTATAACCGATGATACAAACTTGTGTCTCCACTACTTTAATATCTGTACGTTTCTCTTGTTTTGAATCAAGTAAATCGAAGCAGAATATTCGCAGTGCTGTCGGGGTTGTGTAATATACGACTGTAAATAATATATATGTATGTTTACTTGATCAATTATATCTTACTAATGTTTTTCCAATGATCAAAAATATATAAAAATACGATTTCTGAAAAAATGCATTTTTATTACATCTTAAAGTTGATTCACTTTGCACAGATTTACAGATTTTACATGATGATGGCATGCTTCAATCTCTTTCTCCATCAGCAATTTGAACTAGTCTCGTCATCACTATATACATAAGCAGATGACTATTACATATTTTCGTATATGAGTGAGTGAGTGAGTGAGTGACTTAATATTTAACGTCACATCGGCAATGTCTCAGTCATATCGTGACGAAAACAATTTATACAATACAGATGAAAACATTCTGAATAGTAAAACCTGTCGACGTTGGACAGTAAAAATACTAGAGTATCACAGATATGAATATAACACTAGCATGTAAAACTAAAACATTTTAATTAAAAAAGACAATGCTATATAAAACAAGAGCTATAGATCGCCAACAACTGAAGGTAGATCACGATAAGCGGGACCTCGGGGACTTACAGTGTCTTTGCTACCTGCATGGACCCTAGATGGATTTACACCATCTCTTCAGCCGTTTGCGATTGTAGGAAAATTTAGCCATACTTTAAAACACAGAAAAACAACATCTGGTAAGTTTGCATTTCATTTGATGGTTTTGGGACTTACGTATCCTCTCATTAGGACAATAGTTTTAATGTACTTTAACTTTCCTTAAGGATACAGCCACTAACAGTCGTAGATGATAATCTAAATTAACAATGATATAACATGCATTTATTTACAAAACACATTTCAAAATTAATGCAACAATTCTATTTCTTTTAAAAATGCAAGAACGAAATGATAATTAATGTTAAAAGATCCATTGCTGATGGTTGAGTGTTGCCTTCGCACACAATCGGCCATTGCGTTACCAGAAATTCTAACGTGGCTAGATAACCAACAGAGGACCATGTCGTATTGGCCATTAGCAAGATCATCATATAATTCAATAAGTTCTTGTAAAAGTGAATGTTTATAAGAGATTTTTAATAGCCTGAAGGCACGAAAGGGAGTCTGAAAAGAGTATATACTGCTTATATTTAGGACGTTTATTAAGATATTTTAAGGCTGTTAATATGGCGTTAGCTCTGCTGTGAAAATAGAGCTGTTATCAGGCAATCGAAAAAACATTGTTCTGGATCAAATGACAGTGGCACAAGCTACTGCGGCACCACCTTTAGACCCATCAGGGTATTTTTAATATATTTTAGGGCTCTTAATATTGCTTCAGCTTCTGCTGTGACAAAATGGTAACCTGGAAGATATTGTTCTGGATCCAGTGACAGTGGCACGGAGCCACCATCCTTGGATCCATCTGTAAACAAGAATTTGTATGTATTATAGTTACTTTTTAACTGACTAAATTCGAGTTTCAATTGTAATTCATTACTTTCTGTTTTATCAAACGTTGTCAGAGTTAGGTCAACCTGTGCCAAGAAGGAGAAGAAAGCAAGCGGAAGGGGGATATATTATCTAACTTAATACCAGCAGCAGAAATATAAGATTTTACTTTTATTCCCAAAGGCGGAACAAGACAAGACATTTTGTTGTACATATCACTATAAGGCGGACTAAAGACATAGTTATAAACATGGTTGGAGTCTTTTGAATATATACTGAAAGGCAATGAAAACGCAATCATCATTTTCTATCGTACAATCGTCCCATAAAATAAAAGAAAGTTATTAGGTAATGGAAATCATACCTTAGCATGATAATGGTCTACTGCCATTCTTTGGTTCTGTGCACAACGTCATGAGAGAAATGCCAGAACACATATTAAAGTGGCAGTCTGCCATGCACGTGCATGGCATGCATTTTGATACTCCATGCACGCAGTCCATTATTGTCCCCTATCAAATCAGTGTGATTTGATATTGCCACAGATATGAACCATGCCTTGATTAACACAAGATCAGAGACATCAAGTCATGCTGCGAGGTGGCACTCCCAGACCGACGTCGCACAGCATTTTAACGTGCATCCATCAACTGTAAGTCGTCTCATAAGGCGCTATAAGTCACTGGCAGGGTGGAGGACCGGTCACGTCCTGGTGTTCAGCGTGTGACCAGTGAACGTCAGGACCGCTACATCGTCGTTAAAACACCTCCGACATCGGCTCCAGACAGCTGCGTAGACTGCCAACAACACTTTTGGCACAGGAGGGAGACCCATCAGCAGCCGAACCGTGTGTCGACGTCTGGCCGCAGCAGGATTACGGGCACGTCGACCTTACCAGATCTTAACTCAGCATCAACGACTTCAACGACAGGATGGGCTGCTGCAGCAGGCGGTTTCATTGGCAATGTCAGCTGGAGGAATGTTTTGGTTTGTTTTTGTCTGATGAGTCTCGCTTTAACGTCTATTTTCCAGATGGACGCCAGCGTGTTTAACGATTCCAAGGTGAACGTTTTGTGTGACCTTGTGTGATTGAGTGAGATCGTTTTGGTCGAGGAGGAGTAATGGTTTGGGGTGCCATAAATGCTGATTTTAGTCCACTGTTTGTTATTGTGCAAGGCACATTGACGTCGTGACTGTTCTCCAGCCAGTTCTTCCTTTCTTGAGAGAGCATGGTGGTAACCGACTATCCTTTCAGCATGACCATGCTCGGCCACACACAGCCATCCTGACACGGAAATTCCTAAAGAACATAAATGAGGAAGTCATGCAGTGGCCCTCCGGTAGACTTCGTAGGCGCGTGAGACATCCGCAGATTCCACTCCGCAATGTTGCTGAGCTCACACAGGCGCACTGCAGAATCACTTGAATGATATTCCGAATCATTTCATCAGTCGTTTGTGTCATTCCATCCCAAGATGTTTGCAAGCTTGTGTTCGTGCTCAGGTACTGGCAGCTTGTTCAGTCAGTCACGTGTAAATGTGTTGAAACTGATAATAGTGGACACTGGTTTGTCAGAAATTCTTTACTGTGTTTGGACTTTGCTAACATACATATCAAATCCTTTGTAATTTTCCAATGTTAATAAAGTTGACCTTTGAAAATGCAACTGCGTTTTCATTGCCTCTGGGTATGTGAGATATATATTGAATATTTGCTACTACCACCAAGATCTGCACCCGAGGCGGCTCCACTCAGGCGCGAACCCCAAGCTTCCACGCTCCAAGCCGTAATCAATTTGGATCGGAAAGGTGATCCGTACAAGTGACGGAGTGTTGTTTGAACCCCTCCAAACCGTGATATTGGAGACGGCTTTAAATGGTGGATAAAAGGCAGTTGGTTTCAGATAATTGAAATGTGGTAAAAAGGTGAAATGATTGTCGAAAATTAATCACAAAAGGCGGCTTCCTTTATAACGTCAGTTGGAGGGCTATCTAGAAACAGTTCGGGATCCTTATACGGTTTATATTTTCAACAGAGATGTGTACATTTGGTTTTCATTTGTAAAAATTTAAAAACCATTCTCAAATGACTATTTATGAATCTTATTTAAACACAGCTGTATTTGTCTCTCGATGGTGTGCATATTTTTACTACGACATGAGACACTGAAATGATCCACAAGCAAAGACCCTTCAATTGAGTTATTTAATACTTTTGAGAGATTATTGATCCTGATCCTGATTATAATGGTCAGACAGGGTTGATCGAACACGACCTTGAAATCGTCTCTCTTCTAAAAACTGTGATATCAAATGAGGCTAACAACCTCTCAGAACAAAGCCGTCCAAATATCTTAAAATATACATGTTTCCATGTTAAATCATAATCTTTTTCCAGGCCAAAAACGATTGATACAGCATACTGGTTATTTACAATGGAATTTGTAACGAATGATTATAGTCGAACCACATTGCAAATAGTGCTTCTATATTTGCGAAAACAACATTGAATGTTTGTAATACGATTATTAGTTTCTGGAAACCATACTTATCTATTATTGACCATGTGCTCCATGGTTTTGCAAACGCAGCTAGTGAGTGAAATAGGTTTATAGATTCATGGATCTGAATGATCCCGGCCGGTACAACGTTGGCATGACGCCACGAAGGATGAATGTGCCCTGTTATCCAAATATGATAAACCATGTTCACAAGTGTTTCAAGACATGCATTGGGTAAATGCTTTAGGAGTAAATAATGGATATTATCAGTTCCTGTTGTCGTACCATGAGCTTCGTCTAAGACAGTATTCAGCTCTTGCAGTAAAAATACTTCATTATAGTCTTCACCATTTGCTGAATGAAAGTTAATTTTCAACTTTTCTTGATGATTTATATATTTCTGAAACTTTGGAATATTATTGAATGAAGGGGAATGAGTAATTAAAGTTTCACCAAACGTGTATCTGTTAACATATTGTGTCCATCTTTAAGATGATAAATGCGAGAATTTCTACGCGAATTAATTGTGATAACAAGGTTTTCCAAGATTGACATTTACTTTGTTTAAAATTACGTCGAGTCTTGGCATTATTTATTTTTACATTATTTTAATTGTGAACTGACGGCGAAAGTACTTGGGAATTATTTCATCGGGAATATTCTTCAGTTTATCAGAGAACAACTGGAATGATTGGAATGTAACTTCAGCTGCAGGTAATCGAAAAAAAATGCCTTCTAGAACACCTTTGATTTCAGTCGAAAATATGGAGTAACCGTGCCATTAATGAACTCATAAAGTTCTTGATCCAGGTGTGACATCATGGCGGCCCTGACACTGAAGCCGCTTTTTGAAACAACGAGAACCTGACAGCGACTTAGAACAGCCTGGTCCAGCAGAGCCATCTCAAAGCCCCAAACTGCATTGGGTTTCTTTCCCTGTCGGTCAACATGAAGCACAAATCCCCCAATGTCAATTTCTCTGGCGCCAAAATATTTCCTGGCACTTTTCCGTACATCCATGGAGTCACTAGCAATGAAAACACGACGTGCGTTTTGGAATTTAGATAGAAACGTCCATAAATGTTTGACAGTGGATAAGGAATTGATCTGAGCTCCATCGTTTGGAATGGTTGGATTTCTCCTCATTCTTACATGGGCACAGACTAATTCATCTGTTCTTGGTAATTTATTCATAAACAGATCGATTCGCTCCTCGAAATGAAGAGAAGGCTTCATGAGAAGATGCCAAATTATGTGAAACACTTTGCCACGGTTGGGGTTTCTAAACATTTTGGAACATAGATGACCATATTGTGGACTCTTTTGAATCAGTGTGATAATATCCATATTTGTTCTTAAAAATATGACATCACTTGGGTGCTTGACGTTGAAGTCACCATTAACGTCTTTAGGCCCCTTTCTATTGTCCATCCATCGGAGATATTCCTTACTTAAACCCTGAAGTTTGCTTTCTCTGATATACCAGTCGACAATATTCGGGATGTAGAAGAGCTTAATATCAGATGGGTAGGTCATGTTGATTCCAAACCGTCGTCCTGTTACAATTGCTAGAAGATATGCAGCTGCTATGCCTCGTTGTCTGTCTGCCCATCCTCCACAAGATTTGTCCGTCGTCACAGAGGTAGATGATGTAACGTATCCTGGATTGGTTGGATTGGTGTCCATTGTATCCGAACTTTGTGGTCTTCTCGATCGCTCCAACTCTGAAATGTTTGAAGAACGAATCTTTAATTTGATGGTTTAACGTTTTTCACGTCCCCGCTTAAACTTTTGATAAATGAATGAGTGATATAGTGCTTATTATCCAAGTGTGTTTCCGTATCATAAATATCATATATTAGGAATAAAAATTGTATTATGCGGGGCTTTGGCGAGCAAAATACATGTTTATTCCTAATGTATGATATTAATGATACGGAATTACATGAAGTTAATAATCTCTTTATCATATAATGTCATTCTTAAAATTACTCTAAAAAGAAGCAACTCGTACGTAACTTTATTTGAACAGAATCGAACATTCGCGTAAGAATACTTAGCGGTACACCAAAGGGAAAGTCGTTCATGACGACGGCATATGGTTGTGACTAGTCCCGAATACAGTGACAACATAACTCATACTTAAAGTAAAATCTTTCTGTCTTAAAAAGAACAACAAAATCGGGCACGCTTTTCTTAGCTGCGTTTCTTTTTTCATTGCGGGTAATCACCTCATCAATATCAGTTTCTGAAAGCTAACGGAATCGATTCGTCGTCTGTATTGTGATCGATAGATCGAAATCCTTGGTTGGTACCTTCCTTAGACGTTGCCTTTCAGTGGTGTCTCATAATCCATACCTTCAGTTTGAACGAATTACTCCGCTTCATGTTTTCTCCAGAACCTCAATTCTTACAGAATTACCAATTTTGAAAATGGGGGAACAATGTAAGCTCGATGTCATCAATGAAATGTTAACGTTGTAGGATTCGCATGGCGTGTATTGAGTTTTGTGAAAGTAGTTAGTAGATTGACGTAATTTGCATAGTTATCAGATTTAGATACCAACTTTATCAGATTGCTTTATTGCACTGATAACACCCTCCATTAGATGATAAAGGATGTTATTTTCTGACATGGGCAGTGTTTCATTTGTTCAGTCTTGTAGGATAGTTCTAAATACTGCAGGTGGTTGATGTGTCATGGATATCGATGTGGATTTGTAAACTAGAGTGAGTGAGTGAGTTAAGATTTAACATCACATCGGCAATATCTCAGCCATATCGTGACGAGAACAATGTAATTCATATCAATATAAGAAACAATCAACTGAGAAAATAAAAACCTGTCATCGAAGGACAGTAAAACTACTGGAATATCACAGCTCTTAATTTTAAACTAGTACACTAACATAAAAATATATCACTATATACAACAATACAATATAAAACCGGGCTATAGATCACCAGCAACTGAAGGCTGATCACCATACCAGGGACCTCGGGGACTTACAGTTCCTTTGCTACCTGCATGGACCCTAGATGGACCACCATCCAGGCGATTGTAGGGATACTTTAAAACAACAAAACAACATCTGGTAAGTTTGCATTTCATTTGATGGTTTTGGGACTTACGTATCCTCTCATTAGGATAATAGTTTTAACCCTCCTTAGCAGGATTTACACCATCCCTTCAGCAGCTGGCGATTGTAGGACAAATTTGCCAAAATTAAAATAACAAAAATACTACGTTTTAAAAAAGTTGGTAAGTTTAAATATACTTTGAAAGTTTTGGGACTTAGGTACCCTCTCAGGAGGACAATAATTCTAACAGTACTTTAATCTCCCTTGAAGATACAGCCACTAACAATCTAAGTTACTAATTTAAACTTCCATTCATAAAATATTTAACTATTTACAAATCATTTTACAGATCTAATTCTTTTAAACATTCAACAATTAAATGAGAACTGATATTATTGAAAAAGATCCTTTATAGTTCGTGACCTGAAACAGTTATCCCTTCTGATGGAGTATTCAACACAGTCAAGGAAGACACTATTAACTGTGACTCTTTCATCACAAGGGATGCAAAACGGAGGATCCTCACCTTTCAATAGGTATTCATGAATACTGTAAACGTATCATGTGTGGCAAAACATTTTAGCGCGAAAAATACGATTACATCGTCGTATGATAACCTCTTCAAATCTGGACTGACAACCAAAGTAGGTGTAACCAATATAGAGTTTTATTTCATGTAGTTTATTTTTGCCTACTTGGGTGTCCCTCTTCTTCTGCATCAGATCACGGATGTAAGTTCTAATGCTAGCTTTGTAATCAGAGTATTGAATAAGAATTGGTGTCACAGATTTGTTGAATGCTGCCTTGGCAGTAAGCTCAGCTAGGTCGCTTTGGCCATTAGCAAGATCATTATATAATTCTATAATTTCTATTAAAAGTGGATGTTTACAAGAAAGATTTTTACTAGCCTGAAGGCACAAAAGAGAGTCAGAAAAGATGACATATTGTTTATATTTAGGGTGTTTATTAAGATATTTTAAGTCTGTTAATATGGCGTTAGCTTCTGCTGTGAAAATAGATCTGTTATCAGGCAATCGAGAGGATATTGTTCTCGATCCAATGACAGTGGCCCAGCTACTGCGGCACCACCTTTAGACCCATCTGCAAATAAAAATATTATATCATTATATATGTAACGGCAGGTTTCTTGAGCTGTTGACAGTTTGATACATTGGAGTTAGCTCCCTTGTGTACGGATGCTTGAAGTGAGCGGAAAATATGAGTGCGATGTGGTTTGCGAATTTCCAAGTCATGGTGTACTCTGATACAGCATAATGTTGCACATACTTTATAGTCAGTAGCACTAACAGAGCCAGCACGAACGAGTTAAACGTTGAAGTCTGTGTCGTTACGATTGCGAGACTGTTTGCCCGTGAGGGGATTGAATTTTGGACTGCGATGATATGTGCAAATGCGAGATACAAATTGACTAGAATCTGACCTCTCCTGTTGTTCTTAGATCTTGGAAACATTAATAATTAAGAAATGCAGTTCCCTCTACCACCATGTATAGTGTAATATTGCACACTTTCGCCCTGAACTATTATAGTTAAAGTACGAGGTGCTTTATTACACTATACATGGCGGTAGAGCAAACTGCATTTATTTTCTAAGATGCCAAATATAATACTTTCTAAGCAGAATTACGATTAATTTTTAGGCAGAAAACAAACGACGGTGTTGGAGCCCTAAATTAAGAATCCTTACAGGGCTAACTGGCGCGCTGTTCTATTGATGAGTCTGTCCTCCTACGTTAAGACGAACGTTACCAGAAAAAAAAAAGATGATAAGAGTTTGATGACGGTTTATGTTCGGATTAAATATCTTCTCTGAATTATTTTAATTACATCTGTCATTAACGTAAACCATATTGGGCAATATTAACGTCGCATTTCTACTACCAACGTAAGTTTAGATCAGTACATCCAGACGAAGCTGAGTAGTCAAGCGACATTCCATGATTGCATTGTGGGAACGTAAACATTGGGAACGTTACCGTGTCGCTGAAAAGTGTGAGTCGAATTGAAACATATTAACCGTCGTAAAACATAAACGTAATGTTTCCACCAGTGATGTTAGCTGCGTGAAGCAACTACAGACCAAGAAACGGGATGCAACGGAGTAGTTTACTGTAGAAGGCCGTACGAGGCGATGACAACTGACGTGCATCGTGACGTCGCTTACATTGTGACGTAAAGTAAAATGGTTCCAATACGAGGGGGCACACTAGAGTGGCGCAGTGACGGGATAACGTCATTCAACTGTTACGTCATCAAAAAACTATACCTTTATTGTCTGATAATGTATGTTTTCTTTCGACTGTTCTAACCGCTAGGCATCTTAGAAATGCTCAAGACAAAGTCTCAGGGCTTGGTGGTGGACAGATTCAAGTAGTTTTATGTTGCTTTTGCAGGATCCACCATACACGACGGAGCGATAATCAAGTTTAGATCTCACCAATGATCTGTATAAGTGAAGGAGGGTAGTTTGATCCCCTCCCCACCTTGAATTTGAAACAATCTTTAACAAATCTAGTGCCTTCAGGCATTTAGCTTTAAGAGATTTAATGTGTGGCAAGAAGGTTAAATGAGAATCGAAAATTAGACCCAAGAATTTGGCCTCCGTTACATCTTTGATGGGAGTGCCATTTAAAGATATACTGAGTCAAAAAAACAACTTCACATTCGTTCTTCAGGGCACTATAAAAGAACAAGAGATGGTGAGATGGTTAAATTGTTATTATTTCATTGCTGAGATCTGTGAGATGTACTCGATACACTGACAGTGCCATAATCAGTTCCATTAGGCTACACCGCTGTTCCAAAACATGGGTATACAGAATGTCAAGTCACAAGAATGAAAATGCGAAATTTCTCTGTTCAATATCGTGTATGGCCGCCCCACGCATTCACCACCGCCAAACACCGTCTCCTCGTCGACAACCTGATGCTTGTGAAGTCGTGGTTGGGGATTCTGTGCAATTGCTCTTGCAAGGCAGCGCCAAGTTCCCGCAAATTCTGAGGTTGGTTCCTTAGACCACGAAGCCTTCTCCCAAGTGCATCCCAAACGTGCTCTATTGGATTAAGGTCAGGGGACCTCGATGGCCAGTCCATGACGTTGATTCCAGCATTTTGAAGGAAATTTCGTGTCAACATCGCCCGGTATGCGGCCGAGCATTATCATGCTGGAACTGTTCACCTTGGCCATGAGCCGCCATGAAAGGAACGAGTTCTGGGTTGAGCACCTGGTCGCGGTAAGCAGCAGCTGTGAGGTTTCCACGGATGACCAGAAGTCGGGAATGGTTGTACCCACAGAAAGCACCCCACACCATGCAACTTCTGCCCCCGAATCTGTCGACTTCCTTTACACAACATTGTGCATACCGTTTATGACGTCGTCTCCAGACTATGCCTGCCGTCCGCGAATCTGAGGGTTAACCTGGATTCGTTGCTAAAGACGACTCGATTCCAGTTTCTCTGGGTCCATCGGAGGTGACGTTGGGCCCACAGCAGACGTTGACTTTGATGATAATATTGGTCCACGATATAGACGTCGAGAATGGAGATTGGGAGTCCGCAACCGATTTCGAATGGTCTCTGTGAGGACAGTCGACCTCTAAACATCTCAGCCCTGGTTCGTGTAGCTGGCAGAAATCTATCATGTAGGTGACGTAGGACGATTTGACGGTCTCCTGCTCGTGACGTCACACGTGGACGACCCGACCTTGGGCTATCAGAAGTGATGCCAGTTTGTTGTAGACGACCTCGCAAGTCATACACAGTACGACGGCTGCATTGCTCTTGCGACGTCAATAACTGATCTTCCCGCTTGCAACATGCCAACCGCACGTTCACGTTGCACATTTGACAATCGTGGCATTTCAAGTACCGTTAGAACTGTGGTTTAAAAGTGTTTTTTTCAATTCTTGAGGCCAAAGCAAACACGTGCATATGAAGAAACCTTTGATGCGAAGATCACGTGATCGACTGCACGTGCAAACCCTGATTTGGCACTAACGTCATTTGCACGACGAATGGATGGGTTTTAGTGGGGTTTACTAACGTTTTTCTAAAGTCGAAAGATAGGGATCCCATTTCGGATACATAGATATATCATCAGAGAAAAATTATTCATTATTTTTCAAATTACATTTTGTGAAGTGTTCTTTATGCGGCTTATATTTTCTACAAAAGTGTAGACAAATAGTTTTTGACCTAGAAAATTTAAAGCCCTCTTCAAGACACCATTTATTTACTTTATTTTAACACAACTGCAATTGCCGTTCAGTAGTATGCATATTTTTACCCCGACAAGACATATTAAAATCATCCACAAATAATTATCCATCGATTGAATCGTTAAAGGGACTTGGATAAACTGTTGATCTTGATACTAAATAAAGTGACAGACAAAATACTGCCTTGAGGGACACCCTGATCTTGATTGTAATGGTCAGACAGGATTGAACCCACTTGGACTTGAAATTGCCCGTTTCTTAAAAACTGTGATATAAAAAGAGGTAAACGACCACTCAAACCGAAGTCAGGTAAATCCTTCAAAATGCCATGCTTCCAGGTCGTATCATAAGCTTTCTCGAGATCAAAGAATATTGATACTGCATGTTGTTTAGTTACTGTTGCGTTTTTAACAAAGGATCCTAAACGGACAAAATGATCAGTGGTACTTTCGATTTTCCCTGAAACCACATTGGGTATTTGATATAAGCTTATTGGTTTAAAGATACCAAGTTAATCTATTATTCACAACCTCTCCATGATCTCGACTAGGTTTTGGTATTGGGGTTACTATGGTATTACGCCATGAAGGAGGAAATTCCCCAGACGTCCATATTTGGTCAAATATATATAAAAGTGTCATCAGACATGGTTCAGGTAAGTGTTTCATTATTGTCATCACCCGCTGCAGTGTCATGAGCTTGCTCAAGGGCAGTATGTAGGTCATGTAATGAAAACACTTTATTATAATCTTCACCGTTATTTGATTCGAAATTCAGTTTTGTTTTTTCCTGTTGTTTCTGATATCTCTGAAAGTCAGGGACATAATTTGCCGATGATGAATTTTTGGCAAGAGTTTCGCCAATTTTATTTGCAATTTTAGATTTGTCAGTTATTGAATTATCACCATCTGGTGAACAGCCGATTTTGAACCTTTGCCTTTTATTCTCTGAACCATGTTCCACACCATAGACATAGGCGTGCATGAATTTATTTTGGAGACATAATTTCTCCAAGATTTCCGTTTGTTTTGTTTGAAGGTACGAAGCGCCCTTGAATTGAGTTTTTTAAATTTAAGTTATGGACAGTTGGATGATTGCGGAAATAATGCTCTGCCTTTCTCCTCGCATTTCTGGCGTGTCTACAATCTGTATTAAACCATGCTTTTCGTACATGTAGAGTCGTAGAGGACTTTGGTATACACTCATCATGTAAACTAGAAATTCGAGGCAGAATCTAGCTTTGGTATCAAGATCTCTTAACACATGCCCTCGCCACAACTTAGACAAAGGGGTCATCCACGCCCATGGAAGTATACTTCACGTACATATGCACCATCCAGTGGCCCAAATATCTTAAAACCATACACGATGTTGACATATATTATTTGGAATCAGTAGGAACATATTATAAATTACCTGTGGTATGAATGGAGAAAATCTGGAAGAAGCATCGATCCGATGAAGATGGCGGTGACAAGGAAAGGTAGAATTACGTAGCACGTAGTCTTCACAGTCATGAGTATCTGAAACACACGATTCGGGAAAAGGAAACATTAGTTCTATTTGACATAAAAATACATTATAAAAGATTATGGCAGTAATATTATAACCCAATTTTTTTTTCTGTCCGGTATGAATGTAAATGTTCATTTTGGACAGTTTTCCACACAGTAACTGTATACCGTTGGGGGTATTGAAAGAGATACTCATAGCATCACATATCAGATGGATATTCCCAACGGCACTGAATCCCAGTCATTACATTGAAACAGAATAGCAAAAAGAACTATCATCATCAATACTATTGTTTGCATCACCATAATATTCCCCTGGTGAGATCAGTATACATACTCCCACAGTACTGCTATCTGTTCAATGACATGTGATAGGTATAACGATATCCTTCCCCTTTGGTGGATCGGTCCAAGTAGTGCATTTTCATTTATAGTTCATCTTTCAGATATTATTTGAATTGAAAAAAAGACGAAAACAATAGATTGACTTGATAAGAATTGATGATTTACAAACTGTGGTAGTGAGTTTATGAGTTTATCAATCTCATGTTATGATGGGACTCAATACCACAGGGAACAGCTTCAGTGAGTATATTCTTGAGGTTCACATTTGACAACGTTTACAATAGAGTGAGTGAGTTCAGATAAATGATAGTTACGAAGACCAAACACTACTGCCTAAAAGTTCATTCCCCTTATACGCGTGAGCAACCCGTGACGCAACCCGCGTGAGACGAGTTAGTGACTAATGTGGAATCCGTGGGCCACGCGTATGACACGCGTTTGTACACTGGTGTGAGTCGCGTTGGTCACTCGTGTGCAACAAGTGATATGCGCGTTACGGAGGGAACAAACATTTTACAAAAGGAGGACTCATGCTAACCTACAATTGTAGGTCGTAACAGATAGATCAATTTCAAATTATCTCATGAAGTCTTTTACATGTGAAGATAAGAGTGATGTGATCAATCAGACCAATCTTATATACTCTCCAAAAAAAGAAACGCATCATGAAAATAGCAATTCCATGTAGCAATGAATTAAAATTTGATTCCATTTACAAAAGGTTTTGCTCTGTTTATGAGTCCTATGGTGTTGATGTTTTGAAACATCACAAAACGCACCATCCGTACAATACCCGTATTTAACAGCAAGATTTCCTATTTCGGCGTGTAGTGTCACAGAATACACAATTCACATGCAATGCACGTGACAGTTGGGGATCAAATAGTCTCAATGATGGGTATAAAAGGTTTATCACTGTCTGTCAATTATTCATTGTATTTGGAATATTGTTGACGAACGCAAAATGCCACGTCTATGTGAAGCCAACCGTCATATCGCTATTGGTTTGCTTGAAGCTGGCCAGTCTCAACGTGCAGTTGCCTGACGCTTGAATGTTCAACAAAGCACTATTTTTCTGCTTTGGGAGAGATGTCGCCGGCAGAATTCGGTAGCAGATGCCCCTCGTAGTGGGCGACTTCGAGCGACCACTGCGGCGCAGGATCGCTACATCCGGGTACATCACCTGCATCATCGAACAGCTACGGCGACCAGAACCGCTCGACAAATACCCGGATTGAGGAGACTTTCTGCACAAACCGTCAGGAATGGGTTGAGAGAGGCTGGTTTACGTACCAGAAGACCTTATTTTGGCCCTGTGCTTCGACAACAACATCGTCGACATTGAGTTCAATGGTGCACCAACGTTCAGGCCTGGAACCTACCGAATTGGCGTAGAATCTGGTTCAGGTGGACAGATTTGGCCTGGGCAGTGTTATGATGTGGGGAGCGATCACCTGCCGTAGGAGAAGTGATTTGGTGATGATCCAGGGCAACCTGACAGCTCAACGGTACTGTGACAAAATTCTACGCCCACACCTCCTTCCAATCATTTATCGCCAGAGGGAGTTGTTCAACAGGACAATGCCAGGCCCCACAGCATGTCACACAAGAGACTTCTTCCAGAACCACAACATCAATGTGCTCCCCTGGCCCTCAAGATCACCGGACTTAAACCCGATTGAACATCTGTGGGATGCCCTGGACAGACGGGTGCGATGCCGCAATATATAGGGAATATCCATGAAAATCATTAAGGATGACATAAGATCTTCTGAGCTCTTCTCAAATCCATCTACAGATGTCAACGAACTCACTGATTTGTTCAACTCCACACTGTCAGACCTACTGGATATACACGCATCAACCCAAACTAGTAATGTGGTGAAAAAAACATCAAAACCCCTGGTATTCGTGTGAAGTTCATCTGGCCAAAATCAAGAAGCGCAAGGCTCAAAGGCGGTGGCGAAAGATAAAATTGGAGGCTGACAGACAGATTTTCAATTCAGTTAAGCTTGAAGTGAACACGCTTTTGAAAAGATTGAAATCTGATTATTTCAACCAACCCATTGTGTCCCAATTGCAGAATCCAAAGCGCTTTTCTCTACCATGTCTTCTTTGATTGGTAAATCTCTAGATGTTGTTCTTCCAGATTCTGGAAACGCCGGTGAACTCCCACAAATGTTCAACCAGTATTTTAGCGAGAAGATCTGCAAGATACTGTCACAGAGACAGTACTCCAGTAACCATGGAAGTATTCATTCTATTTCACTCCAGTGAATACTGAAGTTGATCCAAAGTTCCAAACCAACATCCTGTCAACTTGATCCCCTACCTACCAAGTTGTTACTGGAAGTTCTGGACTGCCTCCTGCCTGTTATTACAGGTATTGTAAACCTAAGTTTGACTTCAGGACAAGTCCTAAAATGTATGAAAACTGCTGTCATTAAACCGCTGATTAAGTAATCTAATCTTGATCGCAACAAACTGCAAAGTTACCGGCCGATATCAAATCTGACATTTTTATACAAGATCTTAAAGAAAGCAGTGAAAACAAGATTCCTGGATCATCTTCAGTCTCGGGTCCTGCTTGATATGTAACGGTCGGCTTACAGAAGTGGATTCAGTATTCTTCAGTGGACAGCTTTCAATAAAGTATGAAACGATTTGAAGACCAGTGTGGATGACGGAAATGTTAGATTTATCAGCGGCATTTGATACTGTTGACCACACCTTGCTAATAAACCAATTCATTCTGAATATGGTTGAGACGGCGTTGTTTTGGACTGGTTCCGCTCGTATCTTAGAGACAGATACCAGAGAGTTAGCATTAATGCTACATCATCTGACAACACTCTTTTGACTTGTGGTGTACCCCAAGGTTCCGTACTGGGCCCAGTATTGTTTATGCTTTACAGCAAGCCTGGCTCTCAAGTCATTAGAAACTGTGCCATTAATGATAATTTTTATGCTGATGACACGCAATTGTACAATAGTTTTGCTTTTGATGACCAGTCACAGAGGTCAGGACTGAGTGCGATGGAAGACTGTACATCCAAAATGAGCACCTGGATGAACGCCAACATGCTGATGTTAAATAGCGATAGGACAGTGGCTTTTCTCATAGGACCTGACAAAAGGCTGCAAAAGATCAACGCAACTCATATCACAGTGGACAGTGATGAAATCAACTTTTCGACAGATGCTAGAAACTTGGGTGTGAAGCTAGACTCATCACTCAACATGGACAAGCCACATCAATGACCTCGTCAAAAAATGCTATTTTCACCTCCGAAACATAGGTAACATACGACTCCTTCTCACAGAAGAAACAGCTGCAGCACTTGCACGTTCAATGATCCTAGCCAGGATTGACTATTGTAATAGTCTGCTTGTAGGGGCCCCAGCGCAACAAATCAGAAGGCTGCAAAACATCCAGAACTCAGCGACTAGAATTGCCACACTGTCCAAAAGGTCCTGTCACATCACTACAGTACTCAGGTATCTCCACTGGGTGCCAGTCAAAGAACGGATACATCAAAAGATCCTTACCCTCACCTATCAGAGTATCAATGATGCAGCTCCTTGTTATCTGTGTCATCTAGTAGAAGACTATGTCCCTACAAGAACTCTCCGTTCCAGTGATCAAATGCTACTAACATCAGTCTCAAGTCATTTGGCGGAAGATCATTCGTATATAATGCTGCTGTTGAACGGAACACTCTCCCATTTGATCTGAAATCAACTCCAACTCTAGCTTGTTTCAAGAAACATCTTAAGACCCACCTGTTCAATAGAAATGGACTGTAAGCACACAAGTGATATCTACGAATACTGTTAGCGCTTTGAGCACACTTTGGTTGGGAGTTTAGCGCAATATAAGAATCCATATTATTATTATTATTATATTTTACAGATTAAAGATGAAAATGCAGTAGAGAGGGTTCGGGTGATCCTTGCACAGTCAGGATGGTAAGGCTCATCCTCAGTTCAGGGCCCTCGCCCCCTCTACACGCAGCCCAGACAGCGAATGGGACTTCTCCAAGGAAACACTGCCTAGTCGAACCCACGAAGAACTTTCCGGAGAATATGAAGGCTCCCCAACACTGCAAGCTTCTGCATTACCCAGTGTGTCAGAAGGGCTGTGCTCCCGGTGGTGAACCCGGGCACTCTCCTGATATGCACCAAGAGATCAGGAGGTACCAAACCAAGGGCACCGATGGGCAGCCTGACGACAGTGTACTTGGGATCCAAGCGAGACATTTCAAAGGTGTGGTCCGCATAGCTATCATGCTTTTGCTGAATCTTGCCACTTACATTGCTGTCAAAATGGAAAGAAAATTCAATGATATAAATACATTCATTTGCGTGATCAAGAAGGACAGGATCAGGTTTGTTTGCAGGAATTCTTCTGAGGCTGTATATAGGCATTGTCCACAAAAGTTTAAAAGCATCATTTTCCATAATGCCCTGGACTTGTTCAGGGTCGTACCATGGATGGATCTCGGAATCAAAGCCTCAGGCATGGCGAAGACGATAGTAAAAGCAACGGGCCATGCCATCATGTCGTTTAAGATATGCTGTTTGTGCCTAGGTAGGCCATACACTGACAAGGTGTTTGACAGTCTCTGTAACTTCAGTACACAGTCGTCATTTCATGTTAATATTTTCTTTAAAAATCACGTTTAGGCGATTACGAGTGGGAAGTGACTGGTCCTGAGCAGCAAAAAGAAGCCCTTGGTTTCACATATGAGACCAGCCGACTTCATCAAGGCGAAGGAGTCGGTTGAATTGCTACACTGCATGTACACGCGATGCAGTGGTTTTTCAGAAAGCCTCTCCACAAATGACCGACTCAGGGCAGACTTGGTGAAGGACTTTACCTGGTTTATTCCAATCGCTGTGCCGTGCAGCAGTAGATCGCCATCAACAAAATCAACATCAAATTTCAGATTTTGTTCAACAACCTTGGCACGCTTAAGAAAGCTGTGGAATTCCTTGCTTTCATCATGAGTCTTCACATGCATCACTAGAGGATCATCCGATAAATAAACATGTGCAAACGTACACAATAATATTCTATCATGAAAAGCCTCCACATTAATTAAAGCCCGACCTCTAGAACTGATTGGCATATATAAACTTAAGAGAACGAGGGTGAACGAGGGTGGTGAGCTCTATTATCAGACATGATCCTTCTAGTCAGGCGATCAAGACTCTGGATATCTTGTTTTGCCCAATCAACTACTCCAAAGGTATAGGAAAGGACTGCACAGCAAAAGTATTGATTCTTTCGACCTTGTTTCAAGCAGTTAACTCTGAGCACCAGATTTTCTTTAAGCGAGATTTGTACTCGAAGATTGTCTTGAATTTGGGCATTCTGGAGCTTGTATCGAACTTACATTCCAAGATATGTGTTGCCCTGATCTTCAATTATCATTATTGTTATTATAAATAAACTTGCATACATTTACATATGTTGTGATAATGTTTAAAGTGAGTGTTTTTCTATTCGCCATTCGCTGTGATTAATTCAGAACCAATTCTATATATTAGTATATATTCACTATATCTGCATTCCTCTTCTTCCATTTGTCAAAATTATTGATATTGACTGTAAAAGTCCACGTATGCTTAAGCTTTCCCAGTCAATGTTCCTATAAATACAAATTACATACACCTACGTTATAATTACATAGATTAAAGGGACACTGGTCCAGAGCAATTCCACGGGACTGGTTGTTGGACTTGTTCCTGACTGGGTTGCGATCTCTGCTGCACCACCCGCAAGCGCAATTGGTGGTATAAATTGACATGTACATCTTAACATTGATATTTTCATCTTGATTATTATGACACCATTTGTAAGTTTAACTTCATCTGCCAGTGGTAAAATATGTTAGGGCTGAAAAAAACGAAGTCAATGTACGTCTATATATGTTTGTCTTATATTCCTAATAAATTACTTTATTTTTATGCATTTTGAGCTTCAATGTACGTCATATATATGACACTTTTTGTCTTATATTCCTAATAAAGTGCGACCATTTATTTGTTACATCGAACTTTTATGATTTTTATGTGTTTCAGGCCACCTTGTCACTATCCAGACAAATGAACGATATGCCATTCATCTACAGCTAACAAAGAAACCCGTTCCATGCCATGGGTCTTTTAAGAGTCTAGCATGCAAAAAATGTGTAAATCGTTATAACTAATGATGAACACTTGCTAACGGCGTTAGCGTCTACATCGAAACGTTTGACCCTTATGAACAGAAAATGATATTGCGCTTTTGTAGATTTCACAAAAGCCTTTGACACAATCTGGAGAACTGTATTGAGGACAAAATTACTCAAATCTGGCATTTTTGGAAGATTTCATGAATTTGTTAAAAACGTGTACAGTAATATAAAATCAGTTGTTGATATTAGCCACAAAAAGTCCGATTGCTTCTGTTGCAATACAGATGTAAGACAGGTGGAGAATTTACCACCCCTTCTCTTTTCAATTTACTTGAATGACCTCGAAAATTATCTATTAGAAAATAGATGCACAGGTATCAGTGTTGATTCCACAGGTGATCAAGAAGTACTGGTGTGGATTACATTACTTATACTTTTATGCTAATGATACAGTTTTGTTCGCAGAGACCCCACGTGAATTACAGAAATCACTTGATACGTTTGAAAACTACTGTAAACTATGGAAATACCAAGTCAATATTACTACGACTAAAGTTGTGATATTTGGTGGAGGTCCATCTTCTTTCTATGGAGATAACAATGTTGAAATAGTTGATGCATATATTTATCTATACATAAAACTTCATCGAAATATAAGAATGATTACATGTATTAACTCCATTGTTGAAAACGCAACAACGGCTATGTTCAGCTTACTTATGAGATCATGCAATATATATTTACCACTTGACTGTCTCTTATCTGCTTTCAGCACGATGATTCTAACAATTGACACGTATGGTTCAGAAACCTGGGATACGAAAATTGAAACATGATTGAAAATCTTCATTTATAATGTCTTAGTGACAATGTCGGACTAAGCACTCCCTGGCTAGTCTCTACAGCGGGACAAATTCTGTCAGACCAGTTCTACTAAAAGTGTAGAGAAAACATTGAATCTTGCTCCAATGGCATCCTCTATAACATTTTAAAAAATCAATACATTTTCAACAATACTTACTATTACCTAACCCCGTCTCTATCCCTATTCTAAGATTTCCCACTTCAAATCGTCACTTACCCATATGGACTGGCCGGTGGCAGGGCATTGCGAGGGAGGTTCGTGTCTTTGCAACCAAAATGTAATGGGAGATGAGTTTCAGTACATCTTTAGATGTGAAACTCTTCTCCCAACAAGATTATTGTATATTCCCAAACTATATTATCAATACCCAAATGTGTATAACATTCGTAAAAAAAAATAACTAAATGCACAAAAGAACTGAAATGCCTGTCTAGATTCATAAATATTTTACAAATCCTGTTGAGAAATAGTTACTAGGACGTATGGATTATGTGCAATACATCTGTTTTGCGTTTTGCTCTTGTACCACCGTAGGTGGTTTTGGAGTGAATAAAGATTGATTGATAGAATAGCAATAACGAAGTTGTCAGTCCTTGCAAAACAATTCCTGTTTATCATACCAACTTCTAAATGCCACTCAAAGTAGTAAAACTCGTCATAGTTTCTCCACTGGTCACGTGACTGTTTCAGGTTTTTCACATTGGTGTATGGTCTCATTTGTCACCCAAGAAAGCACATCTGACAACTGTTTGGATGGTGTCCACCATTCTTTGAAAAATAATTTAGTTAGCAACAATAAGCAATCAATCAACGTACTGGCGGTTAATCCTTTGAAGGAAGGGCTTTGTTTTCACACAGGTACTTTACGCCATATTCAGTATACGTTAGTAAATCTACATACATTAACACTACCTTTTGACAAATCCGATGTACAAGAGAAGCGTAATTAATCAGTCAGCGTGTGACCTTTCATCATTGTTTTTTTTGTGTGTTTTTTATAAGTCAGTTGATAATTCCTCTTTGCTGCCATATATTCGCATATTACATGGCATAGAGTACATTTACCACATCAGACATTAATTCATAACGTTGAGTATTTCGGGTAATCTACGTGGATAATATAATTCATTAACTGACCATCAAGTGAATGATGACAAAACAAACAGCGTAGGTTGATATCACCATACACGGGTTAGAGCAAGGGAGTAGTAATCGCTGTATTGCATGCATAAGAAATACAGCATTTTCTGTGTACTAAAGTTAAAAATAGTACACCTATTCACCTAAGAAATTTCTTAGATTTTTCTAGAAAGTGGGGTTGATTTAGTTAGCGGATTCATCTAAGTAAATTGTAAGTTTTGATATACACAAAGAACTTAGTTTAACACCCACTGACATATCTCACGATTGAATGAGCCCCGATCTTAACCCTTTGGAGCATATATGGGACATGATTCGCCGTCGTGTACAACACAGGGATCCTCCTGTACAGAACCTAGCCCAATGGGGAGCTGCTTTACACGAAGAGTGGCGTAGACTATCCCTTCAGGGGATCAGGGGGTATGAGGACAGTGCTGGCTGTCATACAGTCACATGGAGGTTAGACTCGCTACTGACCGTGAATCGTGGAAGACACGCAAAACGACATTTTGAATGTTCACATTCACCAACATTAAACATTCCAGGGCCATTCTTGTACAGACATGGTTTTGTATGAAAATCAGTCTTGTTTTAAAATGAGTATTTATCATCATAAAATCAACATGGATTCCAATCATTTTGTCGGGTTTTTCTATGTCAAAGTATCATACGGGTGAGACAAACTCATGTTTTTTACATTGTGGTCACCACTAGATGTTTTATGTACGTGTTGCAAACATATCGTTGAAAAAATGCAGGAGTGCTGAAGTTCTTTGTGTATGCAACAGGTCTATAGACATCACATATTGTTACTTGATAGGATTAAATATCGAGGTAAAAATCACAGAAATAGGATCAAGTTGGATCAGGCATCATACCATCCAAGCATCAGAAAATCAGAAAAAGCTACCACTGCTGGAATATGTAATTACAATCAGACTAGAACTGCAGGGGGTATTTTCAAAAAATGGCATCTAATGGTCTCACCATTCTTATTGTCCCATTGCTTAGGTTGAATGAATTCTGCCAAGGTAGACAGCTGCCCATTCTCTGTGTCCGTAAACAAACATATCATCATCCACTTGACACAGAGGATACCTACTCCTCACTCAGGAACATGCAGACCTCCAGTAACTGCTACATACATTCTGCCACGAAAAAGACCCACATCGCTAAGTTCAACAAATTAAAGGAGGACACCAATCAAGAACATTTTTAAATATGAATTGTATGTACAAATGTTTGTATATTTTAGCTTTGTACAGAAGTGAGACGTTAATAAACTATTGTCTGTCTGTCTTTCCGTGAAAGTCCGTCTCCTAGTCTCTAGCAAGGATACCATATACTACAATACAGAACTGTAGCTAGCCCGCCTCCTCTCACCACTGACTGCTGACTCCTTCATTCCAGATTCAGCCGCAGTATGTAAGACTATCCACGACATCAACCAACCCAGAGGACACCAATCAAGAACCTCCTCCATTGCGGACTACAACAGAAAAACTGACATCAACCTAATCAGCAAGAACCTCAACCAGCAACAAGTTGCAGTCCTGGCCAAAGGCTTAAAGTTCTCACCCACCAACGCCCCGCCCAACAACGATGAGCTTTACACAAACGTTGAGAAGGGTCTGCAACAACTGGCCCCCGGGAGCAACGTCAACTTCATACGACACCAGATAGCCAGCATCCTTACTAAAGACAGACCCCAGAAACACAACCTGATCCATCAGGAAAATAAATCCCTCCACAGCCTAGAAGCTGACAAAAACATCAGCCCAACCCCAGCAGACTACGGCAAGACAACGGTCATCATGGACACAGTCCACTTCAAGAACCCTGACCGACACCATCCTCCAAGACCAGACAAACAAAGAGAAGCCCACACACACACAAAGAGAACACAAGGCATTACTCAAGGAACTCCTCAACAACAATAAAATCGGCGCGACCCTCCATAAGCCACCATATGCCCGTGTAATTTTAACATCCACAAAGGTTTCTGTGATTGTTTGGTCTGTATTAAGCTATGGCGATGTATCAGCAGTAAATGCTGTGCGTCACAGGGCCATTCGCTTTTCATGGGACATGGCAAGCTCGCCCCTAACGTTGCAATTATTGGGGATATGGGATGAGTCCCAAATACTGTAAGACAATGTTCTTGTATTTCTATGCAGTGGTGTTTTTATTAAAAGAAAAGCAGATTAAATAAATGGTGTGTATGGGCGGATTGATGTGGGTTAACTGGTGTTAAGAATTGTAAGTTTAGATTAAGGAAGAAGTCTACTTCCCCTGCTTGACATTACTTTTCAGATGCACCTATTAAAATTAACAAATCTGTTTTGTGTACACTTATTGAAGATAAGGTCATGAATGAGTTTGTTGCCTCGTGGAATTTATTGTTAAACACAGATGACAGCAGAACTGGAACAATAAACGTAGACGTAGAATAAACGCATTTTAAGTGTGATTTTATTACAGACAATTATATTGTCCATCATATGCCAAGACTGTATAGATCGGCTTTGTCAAAGATGTGGTGTTGCTCCGATTAGAGTAGAAACTGGCCACTATAAAAATAGTTTACTAGAACATAGTTAATGTTTTAATTATAATAATGATGTTGAAGATCAATTACTTATTATGTTTCATTGTGTGTTATACGATGATCTGAGAGAGACCCTTATTAACCAGTGCATTACTTTATGTCCAGATTTTTGTAGATAAATATTTTATTGATAGAATGTATTCAGCGATCCTTTTATATGTTCTAATACAACCAAAATATCCTTCCTTATTCTAAAACGTAGAAGATAATTATTATATGGTTCAAACTTGCTTTAAACTTATTTTTATGTCTCTCGTAATACTGTTTTGAATGGTTCTGAACATTTTTAAATATGAATTGTATGTACAAATGTTTGTATATTTTAGCTTTGTACAGAAGTGAGACGTTAATAAACTATTGTCTGTCTGTCTTTCCGTGAAAGTCCGTCTCCTAGTCTCTAGCAAGGATACCATATACTACAATACAGAACTGTAGCTAGCCCGCCTCCTCTCACCACTGACTGCTGACTCCTTCATTCCAGATTCAGCCGCAGTATGTAAGACTATCCACGACATCAACCAACCCAGAAAATTAACCAGCCATGATGTCTTTGACCTGTTCACGAATGCACCGTGTGACGAGGCCACTGAAATCATCAGAAATCTTACAGGCGAAATCCACCCTTCCCAGAAATCCGCCTAACAACTGACAGCATCACCCAACTGGTACACTCTTCCTTCAGTTGCTGGTGATCTATATATTGTGTTGTCCATAACAGGGGTTTAATTTTAAAGTTAAATGCTAGGTTATTATCTCTATATGTGATACACTAGTAGTTTTATCATTGTAAACAGTTTATACCCAATTATATTGATCTTCAATGATAATAAATTGTTCTCGTCACGGTATGGCTGAAATAGTGCCGATGTGACGATACATATTAACTCACGCACTTAATCAGTGACAAAGATGGCTGGCTTCCTACGCCCCTGTTGTACTGTACTAACATCTCCTCTATCTTGTATATATGCTTCTCTATCCTCATGTTGTCCGTATTGTAAGTCCCCATGGTCCCTAGTATGGTGATCTACCTTCAGTTTATGGCGAGCCTGTTTCTATTGTATCGTCCTCTATAGTTCAAGTATTTTAGATTTAATTACTAGTTTTTAAATGAATATCTGTCATAGTCTAATTGGTTTTACTGTCCTTTGTCGTCATATATTGTAAATTCATTACCTTGTTTTCATCGCTATATGGCTGTAATATTGTCGAAGCGATGTAACTCACTCATTCATGCTGTTCATCACTTGCTTGCACCTTTTATGATCAGCCTCCCTTCTACGAATTTTCAGGGACAAAGTCCAGAGACTCTTGAAAAAAACATAGATGTGGTTTTTAAGAGAACCCTCGTCCCATTTGACTGTTGACAGGCTAATGTAGGCGAAACATCAACACCCCTCACAAACAGAATCAAAGAACAACGAACTTCAACATTAAAAGCTGACTCCAAATCAGTGCTATTAGACCACATCCAAGACAACCCCATCAGCTTCCAGTGGGACAGAGTCAAAGCCTTAACAACCAAACTCAAAGACTTTAAAATCAAGAACTTCCAAGAAGCTAGCGAAACCAAAGTCTCCAACCATCAATCAACCGTGACCAAGGCTATACCTCCTGCATACTACCAACTCACCAAACAGCCCCATCACATATAATCCCTCTGGTTATTCTGCAGGCTTCACGCATCCACGCTACCTAGGCAATGTGTGTTGTTACGGTTACTGGTTATGGTTGGAGTCCTAATCCCCAATTGTACTGGACAAACATCTCCTCACGCTTGTATGAAAGCTCTCTGTTCTCGTTCTATTCATCACTTGCTTGATAACGTCGCTCAAACTTTAATACAGAAGTTGTTCATCCATAATTGTCATCCTTCCTTGTTGATCCAACTTCTAAATGCCATATTGTTGGCGTGCAACATGAGTCGCTCTGAATGAACGCCGCTGTAAAATATGCACGACTTAATAGTGCATAATAAAGTGGGCGGTTTAGTGCATGATGTTGTAAACGCAAAATGAAGAAATATCCTTTGTTCCCTTCTTATAGGCGCGTTACATAATACTGACTGCCAGCTTGACGAAGCGGGTAGAAGAAGCCGAGATCTATATACACAGCGTGAGTGTTCTGGAATGGGGTATTCCCGTGAAGTAGAATTTTGTTATTACAGTATTATCTCCTTGATGTTGTGCTGGTGTTGTTATAAGGGGTCAGGTCACTGGGTGCTGTAAATTTCTGATCTATGGTGCTGAATATGATTTGAATTTACTCAGTTTAGCTCACTGAGATTATAATGATACTGATTAATGTGTTCACTTAATGGGAATGGTACATTCTACGTCTCGCCAAATCTCCTCCTTCAACTGTATACCATCCACGCGAAGATTGGCAAACAACGTGCCTTTCGCCTGGAAAGGTGAGGTGAGGTGAAATTGGGTTTAACGTAGTACTTGGAGAATATTTCGCTCATATGACGACGTGCATGCGTGTGTATGTATGTGCGGCTGCTTGTACTAGCCCAGACTGAAGCTGGTTTTTAAATAGTGCTAGCGCACTGAGATACCATGGCGCAGTGAAGCATGAATACCCACTCCAGACACATTTATACTGACTCCGAGCCGACCAGTCCTTGTTGTACCCATTAATGCCGAGCGCCAGACAGGGACCAACAAGTACCATATTTTAACGTCTTTGGTATGACGCGGTCGGGGATCGAACTCCGCGACCTTCCGCTCTCCGGGCGGACGCTCTAACCACTACACCACGGAGGCGGTCTCGCCTGGAAGGATGCTACTTTCATTTTGCCCAGTGTGTGGAGGAAAACACAGAACGCCGGCCTCAGACAGACTCACAAGAACGACGATGATGTCACCAAGTTCATCCGACGCTGTGCTGGTCTACGCTTTAGTATATTATTACTTAGATATGCCAGATAGTGGTCTAGAAGCCAGACCCACAAAAAGGTGAAAATGTGGTGCAGTTCTGGCGACCAAACGGGATGTGATTTTTTTCACAATCAGGAATGAGTTAGTCTTTGATTTGAAGCCGGTTGTCATCAGCTACCGTGCGTGACTACCGTGCAGGGGCCCTTTTAAGGTGCAACATGTCATGTCAGTTATGGCAATATGTTAACCGATAACTTGATGGTTTAATTCAATAGCTCTGGTTTGGTTTGACTGACTTTTATCAAAACATAGTTTGGGAATGCTCAGACCATGATTTAAAATTGTGGACAATCATATTACATATATGCTCAATGCAAAAATATTTTGGTAAAGTCAAAGGTCAATGTTAATAGAAAGGGTATTTGATGAGAAAATATGAATTGAACTTTACAGCAAAATTAAAGGTAATTTTTCCAAATTATGTTTTTCTGATTCAGCTATATCATTACTTTTAGACCATTTTCACCCATTTTGGAGGTCTGGCTTCTAGACCATAGATTATCTCATGGAATGAAGCTAGCTTTTGGAGTAATGTGATATGTGTAATATGAATTGTGACTCTATAGTGATATTAATAAAATACTAAATTAACCATGTCAGAATCGAACTGTACATATAATATAATATATTTGTACTGTTTGTCTTCAATGTTTGATATATTTCATGTGATATGTGTCATCTTGTGATTCATTGTGGCTACACCAAATAAATTATGTCATGAAAATTAATGTCAAATATCAGTTTAGACTTATTTCATTTCTTTGCCACTTCAACTTTTTCGTATCAACCTTGTACTGTAAAACCATAGAATGGCCTTTGTTCGAGATCGCCAGGTCTTGAAGGTAATCCCCAAGCTAACTCCTGTGTTTTTATAATTCTACTTCATGGGAACTAACCTCTGAATATATGTTACTCTGGCCCTGAATGCCTTTACTGATTTATGTTGATTTTATTAATATTTCAATGTTTAGTCTTTACGAGGAATGTCGTTGCAGGCAGTGAATCTTTCAATAAGCTGATTTGTTGCATTATTACTTATTAAAGAGCATTGTCCGTTCATAAAATATCCAATTTATCATGAACTACTGAGACAATCAAGCACCTTTGTTTTAGGAAATGTGCATAGCAAATAAAGAAGCTATTTTCGATGTGGTCCAATATACTGGCGGTCGTGCTCATTTACTGCCGGAATATACATGACAACGCTGGTGGGATGTAGTCATATAGTCATGTAGCTAGCTCTAATGAACCGCTATTATAAGGGGCGCATGAAGACAAAGGCAAAACCAAAACTATTTGGACATAGATTACATAGACATATGTAAAAGCTTAAAATCTTCTTATTGCTAATGGTAGACTAGGCCAAGATGAAAATATGGGAAAGGCTGCGCTGTATGGATAAAAGTGTAATTAATTATGTAATTGTACCCTCAAAGCAAGTTTACCATTGTTTGTTGATTTCAATGTTTGATTTCATACCCTGACCGCTAAGGTGCACTGGCTCTATCTTATTTGCATTGAGTTCAAATACATAATAAATTCTCTCAGATGAGCAACATTAAACGCGAAACTACTACCACCAGTATAGTCACTAAAACCAAAACTATACCATCAACATAAACATACATTTTAAAAAAAATCATCACTGCTCTGAACAATACATTACTATCAATAACTTAAATGTATATAACTTTGTGTAAATTGTGATACCACCAAGCATAAAAGAACTGATATATAAAGTTTGTCTAAATTCATAAATACTTTACATACACTTCTTGTGTTTGTGAGCGACAAAGATCAGATTTATTGATTGACAATACACATCTCGGCTTGCCCGAGCATTCAGGAATAGACTGGAAACTTCTTATAGTTCCCAGTGATGATAGAGTTTCGCGCGATTGGCCCCTGTTCAACGGATCTGTGGCCAATCTTGTTTTCGTGGTTTCCGTTTTCTATCACTTTCCGAGATTTTCTATAATTTGCGGATTTTCTCGCAGTAATGTCTGACACCCTGGAAAAAGACAGGGTTTGGGTGTCAGCTGATAGCTTCCTACGTTGCGTCGTGGTTAAGGTATTAGCTTTGGTGGAATGTGTTCTGCCATAGTTAAGCGTCCATGTAAAGGCGTTTGACGATGTATGCACCTACCAAAATCGAAATCAAAAACCTATCAAAACAAAAACATTTCTAAAAGGGGCAAAGAAAATAGCAAATAAGTATAAAAATAAAACATCTACATCCAACGCTTAATGCAAAAAATCTAAAACTGACCATCAATCTAAAATCATAGACATTACAATAATCAATTCGAACAGGTCATACATAACTTCCCATATAACGCAAAAATAAAATACATGTAACAACAAACAGACAAATGTATCGCCGCCTATCACAGATTCGTGCTAATGGACACCAAACACACACATGACATTACACACGCACATCCAGGCCTACTAATTAAAACGAAAATCCAGCAAAGCGGTGTAAAGGTAGCATATTTTCATATCAAAACTGTTTAGTTCACATACCGGTAATCCCATATGACCAACTACTAAGCCACTTAAGAAAATAAAACAGCATTAAAGCAAACAAGACAAGTAACAACCAAACCTCCTGTGATCTTCCCCTTCACTTCTGGCACATTTCCGATTTCCAAAATTTATGCCTAATCATGCAAACGTAACACTTTTCGACAAACGTCAACTGAAATTTAGTCTCACATACCTACGGTAGACGGCGTGTCCTCCGTATATAAACAGTTTACTTCTATTCCGTTCCGATTTCGAGCTTCTAGTAATGACGAATCCCGCCTGCATTTGAGAACACTCATATCTCTATCCGTCCAATAGTACTGCACCGACGCATACCAA
>NW_025766029.1:0-74605 GCF_003918875.1 Haliotis rubra
GTGTTGCTCTGGAAATGGCGGCACCGTGATTGGTGAATGCCAGATGATCGCTCTTTAATTTTAACCATTGGAACGGTGGGGTTGGATTTTGCTTTCGGTTACATGATTTCACTGGGTTGTCTGAGTTCGCGCATTGATCAGGTGTGGGTTATGGGCGATGGTGCTCCTCCAGGTGGTTGACTGATCTGTGAGCGTCGCGCCAAGAAATTATAAATATCTTCCAGAGCGGCGTGGAACGCGTGAATAAGTGAGTTATCTTGGTGAATGCGGGTTCGTTCCCATTTCTCGTGGTGGTAGTTGATTTTTACGGTGGCTGCATGTATCCTTATTTCATTTTTTTTAGCTGCTTTGCTTTTACGTATCACCCAAGTGTTTGTAAGCACATCGACCACCCATTTGCTAGTAACAACTGATCCTTGGCGATACTCCTGCGAGGCTGGGCTCTGTGGTTGAGCTATTCTGGCTGCAGGAACAGCCAGCTATCTTTCTGTTTCCATGGGCATTTAGCCTTTCTGCATGTTTCAATATGCAGTGTCAATGTTCCTGCATTCATCTGCTGTCTGCTTATATACTTATAGAGAATGGCGAGTGGACGAAAAGCACCGGTGCCGACTTTTGGTTTACCAACAATCAAATTCCGAGAGTATCAGAGTTTACCGCCAAACATCAAGTGATAGATTTATCCTAAATTATACCATTGGCTCCTTATACTTTACCCAGAATATACATGCATTAAAATATGATATGTCGTTTATGGTACTGCACTAGTGGCTAATTATATATTATCAAATTTGAAACCATCAAAATCAAAGTGTTGTTTATTTATTTATTGGTTTAGGTTCCACATCCACATGATTACAGCAAGTAGATTTACGACCGTTAGTTATACGAAGTATGAGCAAAGACAACGACATTTACGATCGAATAATACATACCAAAAATGACACTTTAACACAACCACCTCAATACATTGAAGAAAGCGCCTCGTATGACAACAGGTTACTGTGGACCTATTGTAATAAGAATAAAACAACCCGGACCTATACCTTAAACATTGACAAGTCATTCAGTGATACGACCATCTTTATCACAGAAGTGAGTCGAGTAGCGATCTCTCAGACGCGTTTATTAGAGGCAAAAGCCCCTCCAGCCAATTTCAGTTTCTTAGATAAACTCAGTCTGGTATGGCAGGATGGGTCATCAGCTCAGTTCAGTTATCTTCTGGGAATGCTCCTTATGATCATAGAGTTCGGCTGCCTTTACCTGGTCCCACATCGGTGTATAGATAGAGGCTGCTGAAGTTGATCCTCTGTGCTTGGCGATACAGATCCTGTCTTCATTGTGTAACCCATGATGACATCACCGGCAGGGACCGTCTCCTCCTCCGAGGGTACTGGGAGAAGCAGCAGTTTTCCAGTTTTCATTGTTGGGTTTGTCATGAGTGGGACCATACTAGTACCTTCGTGCACAGACTGATGTTTTGAGAGTTGGTGGACAGGTTTTCTGTAAAGTTTCAGGAAGTTCTGCAGCATCAATTCAGAGTCGGGTACAGACGATACGCCCTTAGCCAGGTGCCTGTTACCACACACTTATCAGTGACTCCAGGAACGCGTATCATCATGGAGCATGGGTGGCGTCTTCGAAGTTCGTGTGTTTCTCTCCCATTCTGAATGTTCGCCCAACTTCGCCACCCATGATCTTCCCAGAAGGATATGATTGTACTTGTTAGAAAAGTCCTAAAGTCGTCGAGCTCTTGAATAACTTTCTTCCCAGCTCATAGTCAATATAGCTGATGCACTGGCTGTGAGTAGGCCTGTCTCAGTTCAAGGGTCAGTGTTGGTGGAACGTGAAGTTTATGGCAACCGATATCCAGGGATAGGTTGTATTGCTTGATGTCTCTCGAAAACCTAAGATCTTTAAAGCCATGCCAGGCAACAGCCAGTATCTCCAACTGGGCATAATGGTTTGGTGTGCTGGTCGAAGACTCTCAGGGATAGAAAGTATTGAAACGAGCAGGGATAGTTCCATGGTGTGTGCGGTTTTGGGAAACCTACTGCTGCAAAGAAAGTTGCCTCACCCGACTTTGCCTTGGTTGAGTTCCTGAGCAGTTTTTATTTGCATGGTCCGGCAATCATCTGATCCCCTAAGATATTGACCTTTCTCTTTCTTCTGATACCGCTCACACAACAGGTCATCTCCCTCCATATTTGTCTCCCGCATGAAAGTCCAACCGGGATCCGTCCAGGATACGGGATCATCTCCGATGAACTTGCCCGGATGAAAGATCTTCCACATACCGATAGTTCGGTATCCATTACGCTTAAAGTATTCCAGGCAGTGTTTGTCAAAGTTACCCCAACTTGTCGGAAGTAAAGGTCCAATGTCCCATATGTGACTAGTGTCAGCCGCCTGCTGGTAAGAAGGGCAGTTCTACTGGGGCCGCATAAAGCTCTCCTGAGACACATAGGTTCTTCTTTCAGAACAAGGGATCTGCTGGCTAAAGGCATCGAGAGCAGGTATGCATCTTGGGATGGACAGGAGACGGCATGTCTGGACCACATAGGCATTGAGGTTTGGTCTCATATCATCTGACACGGCAGAAACAAAACATTTTTCTTGCACCCACAAATGCAATCAGTATCAGTTGCTTGTAACATCTAGTATGTATCTTCACCACCTTGTCAGACTAGGAGAAAAGCGTCATTATATGTGAATATGTCAAGCTGCGAAGTATTCATATCGTAAAAAAATAAATCAATGGAAGACAGATAGTGTTAGTGACAGTTGTTATTGATCGAAACTTTACAATTTCTGTTGAAGCTATAACAGCCAATATGTCTAATGACTTTGACATGTTTAAACGTATTAATATACTTTGATTGTCTTGAATCGTCGTTATTTTCTGAACAGATTCAATCTTTGATTGAATCTAAACTCTTTTACATTTAGGTTTCTGCCTTCTCTGTAATTACACATTTGTCAACTAAATGTCCACCAAACACGTGGCGGTGGAGTAGCCCAATAGTTAAAGCGTCCGCTCTCGTCACGCTGAAGACCCAGGTTCGATTCCCCACATGGAACAATGTGAAGCCCATTTCGACGTCCCCAAGCCGTGACATTGCTGGAATATTGTTAAAAGCGGCGTAAAACCACACACTTCACTCACTCCTCACTCCACCAATCACGTACATATGTGAATGCTTATCCATACATACGATAAAACAATCCAGGAAACTCACCATCGACAAAATATGGAAATGAGGTCATCTTTGGTGTATCTATTTCTAAAATAGACGTCTCCACTGCCTCTATCAGCAAACATTCGTAGCAAGTTCCCTGATACGTACTTTCTGTAAATAAACCAAGGTGCAGAGAGGAACACACAAAGTCGGATATGATAAGCCCGACACTGGGTGCTTAAGAAAACAGCATTATTCTACCTCATATAAGCATGTTCATCTTTGATTGGTTGACGTTGACCTTGAACAAATTACCATATGTGCCTGGTGCACGGCCGTACACCCGCCCAAAGCAGGGTATAAATCTTTTGCGAGGGAGGATAAATCATTTATACCTTACGTCCCATGGAAAACAACATACGCATCTACGGGTAGTCGGTGAACCGTGAACCAGTAGTTCGGATCGACTAGTCAGTAACATATGTCAGTAAAAATATAGGATTGAATTTCAGATTTGCTTTGATGTTATATTTTCATATAATGAGAGATTTAAACATTCGAGTAGATGAAATCGTTATAAGATTGTAATTTGGGGTATACCACGGGTTTTATGCGTTCCTCGTTAGGTTGTATCCATCGAGCAGGAAGGCGAATAAAACCCCATACCCTCATCACAATGCTTAGGAGCCCGATCAAACAGTTTGTAGAGTCACCAAGAAGGTGATACAAATGCAGTTATTGCTATGTTTTATTTTTTCTACATATTATCTGTCAAAGCTCAGCGCAATTTGGTTTTGCTATGTTCCAGGTCTCACGATCCCCATTTGGTTTGACCTTTATCTTGGTAACAATTCTCCAAAACGCAAAAATACATTGTGAATAGAAACAAAATATGCAAGAAATATTTTGTGTTGTGAGATTGATAGAAGTCCCATAGAATCACACTTGGTATTAAAAGTTCATAAAAAGCAACCTGAAATTACAATCGCTTGTTAAAAGCGACCCTTAATGTTGGACTGAAAGGGTTTGGCTGGGAGACACCACCCATCCCCTTCAGATGACGTAATCATAAGGACATAACTTATTCCAATGTTTCACTTATTCATACATGATGCCAAGGGTTCAAACTAAACACAAAATGGTCACTATCAGTGTCAGCTCGCCAAATATATTTGTAAATAGTAACGAGCTTGAATATTCGGACACAATGTTTTAGAAAAATTGAAATGGGGGTGTCCTTTAACAAACCATCCTCGACTAAATATAAAATAAGCAATCCAAATCTTTGACTGTTGATTATGACGGGAAGTCATCCAATACTATAGGAACATATTTTATATGATATAGTCTGAGGGCATACCATTATCCAAGAGGTACCAAATGACAGATCGTTTTTCATTTTCTGCAGTTTTGGTACAAGATATTATTCCAAATGTGTTGTGATGCCTATTGTCTCGTTAACCACATTACCCACATATGTGAAATTTTGGATATGACTTTGCTAAAGATTCCTTAAAATAACATAGGAGCTTTTCAAACACTGGACATCGAGAATACAGTTAGTTCTTACGTACTTTTGATCGACCTGCGTACGTCTTATATTATCTTAGTACCGAAAAAGCGGGCAACGGATCTGAATGGTGGCATGGGTCGACAGTTGTTGCTCAGGTCCAGCGGAAAGATGGTGATACTAGTGTTCTTACATCTTCCAGACCAAGAAACAGACAACCTTCGAACGAGCTTTTCTCGCTTGTCAATGATACGGCAATGACTAGATGTTTCTAGGTACATCATTAAAATATAATTTTATTAATCTTATTACAGATCGACTCTTCGAATTGGCCGCGAAAGAATGCGCCAACAGTGGCTTTTTCTGGTGTTGGAATGGACAGGATGTATTTTCTTCCATTTCACCCAGTGCATCTGGAGACTGACACAAAACCTGGGACTGCAGGTTGACTACGGCAGCATCCCCGAAATGAAACAGTTCGTCAGTGCTGTAATTGCCTTTAGTGTCATTAGCAGATGTAAAAGTATTCACTATGTTCCTATCTAAATGCATATCAACAATTGTAGAAACAATTTTGGCATCTATTTATACATACTAAGTTGTTATACATTATTGCCATATATCAAATGTAATTCATATAATTTATGTTGCAGGTGGAAGACGTGTGGCTACAAGCACGCTGCCGATATGTCCCAAGATCAACGATGCAATAGTCTGGCAGATTATGTCACCTCCATCTGATAAAGGTCAATTTCCCGATGAGAACGTGGAACCACTATATCACAAAGGGTCCAAGAACGAACAACAACCTTGGAGGTTGGCATGGGCGCATGAAGAAGTTGGTAGGCAAGGCTCATCCAGATTCTTTTTCGAATTCATTCGATTCCTACTGAGTGAGCAGAAATGGACTTGGTTCAATACGACGCCGGTCAGTGGGAAGTTGGATTTCAACCAGATGACTGTATATCAGTATGCAGACAGTGCAGCACATGCTCTTAAATTTGAATTTTTACATTAATAAAGTTGACATATTGCTAGATGATATATTGTAAAATTTAGTATTTTAATGATTAAAAATAAAGTTGTAAAGTGGGTTATTATAGATCCTGCAAAAAAGTGATACGGTGATAAACTGTTATTTTGTACTTATGTATGAATGAAATGAACATGAACACGCAAAAAGTCGCCTTCCTGCGAATACACCGTTGTTTGTATTGATGAATATTTGTATTACTGTTGTACTGCTGTAACCAGATCTATTGTATGTCATACAGTCCCTGTGATTGTACTACTACCGCACTGTGAGCTGCCATTGTAAATACTTTACAGTAATTGATGTGTGAATCCAGTTCATTTGTGGCAGAGTCAACTTTGTGCTGTGAATAAACATGTGAATCTTTTAAAGTAGATTATCATATTTTAATGAGACATACAAGCTCATAAAAAACTAAATCTAACCATTTTATCAATTATTTTATACTCAACACTCAACATTAGCCCTCTAAACATCAATGTTGTCTCCAAGTATAATCTATTTCGGCATTACTTTTAGGTTTTACCATAGATACTCTTTTAATCATTTGTTTGTAAATATCATTATCTGCATACGTTATTTATCCATACTGCAGACGTAGACACTGGCTGTGTCGCCTGTGCATGCAGCAGCTCAGGTCATACCAACCTGGTATGTTGTCATTGTTGTTTCAGGTATATCTACCATTGTGTATTATGTAATATCTATCACATGGGTAATGTTTACATTATCTGTGCTATGTAGTATAATTAATACATGTGTATCATTCATGTGCATCATAAGGTAATGTGTGTTACCATGGGTATTATTCATTTATCTGTGAAGTTGTCATGGTAATATGTTGGCAACAGTATTTATGATTAGTTTTATAATATGCAGAAATCACTTGTTTCTTATATATTATATACATATATACATGTACGTGTGTGTATTTAATTAAGTATTTCTATATATCTAAGTAAATCTATATATCATAGTGCATATGCATTATATGCATGCAACGTCTAAAGTATATATATAACATGTGATGTGATTCGTGAATTGCTGTAAACTTTTATTGTTATTCTACCATGTTTCAGGCTCCTGTTCTTTATTGCAAACTATGTAATACAAGTCCATCACCTCACACCCTAGTGGCTTTGTGGTGCTTGTCAGACATAATACACATTCTTAATGCAAATGTTAATACCATAGCATTCTTTGGTTTCACATATTTCCATGTGACTTCTTGTTTCAAGTAGGAAGTCGACAAGTTTCAGCTATAAAAACTAAATATACTCTGTCTTTCTTTGAGACAATTTTTCAGGAGCATTCATTAATGAGTTTTCCGTGACATAATTTAAAAAAACCCCAATTTACAATCATAACAAAATTATGTGCATAAGATGCATCTATAGTCTCATTAACCTACAAACGCACTGGTGTCAAATTCCGAATTTCTGTTCGTTAAATTCGCTGCCTCTCAGATCAAGAGTAAGCTGCTTCAATCCCCGTTAAGCCTGTTTTCTAATAACATTCTGTCTGCTTCATGCGTGGGATTTTAATGCAGGTTGTGACCTGGAAGTATGCCTGCCAGTCACCCACATGTAGTATTACAGTGGCTTCCTGTGGGGACAGCTGTGAGAGTCAGCACTGTTACATGTGGCACGACTTTTGAAAGTATCAACATTTCAATCACGTTTGCGTATTTCATTGTCACAGTTAATATCTGCCATCTATCTTTACTTTAATGGTCTGTGCATTTACGGCGTTTGAAACATAATCTTGTTACTAGTTCACAACCTCGCCATTCTTATATACTTCCGCATGTATATCCTGAGCAGATTCCAGGGATCTATATGTTGATAGTACTTTCTGAACAACATGTTTGGAGAAGTGGAACAGCACGATGTTTCCTCAAACAAAACTCCTCCAATATCGAGAGGTCCGTAGCTGTCTCTCTACATGTAGAAGTTATGTCGCTTCCATTTCAGAAATTATCCGAAATATCAACTGCATCTAATGTAAAAGGCGATGACAAATGTTACTTTCTTGACATGTGATTATATTATCAACCACTGGTTTGTTTTGTCCATATCCAGTTAGATGCATCCTTCTGTGTGGCTATCTTACACTGATACCAACAGTGTAACTCTCTCTGTTAAGTTCAATCAGGAACTGTACTCCATCATACGACAAAGGCAAACAGATTGGTTCTGTAATCATCTAGTCCTACATTTCGGATGAGGATTTAGCAGCAAATAATCATTTAGTTATTAGCAGAGTGGAGATGGAACTCGGTCGCCGCATTATCATTAATGTGTGAAAGATGATTAAGGATATATGAAATATGAAGATCGGGGTCAAGGAGAACGGTTGGTACAGCAAACATCATCAATCATCTACAAGACTATTATACACAGTTTACATAAGGTACTATCTAAATAAACTTCATCATCTTCAGTGTGCAATATGTTCATCTTTTTGTTATCTCATTAATTTAGTTTAATTTAGCTCGTAAACCTGACGACCTTGACATGAAACAACAGATAGGAAACCAGATGGCACCTCACTGCCTCATCTGATACAATTCACTCTCGTCACATTTATGTAACATGGTGAGAGCTTTTAAAAGAAAAGATTTAATATGAGAAGTGTATCTCGGTGTAAAACTTGCCTCAGGTTAGAGAAACAGTTGATACACGCCAGCAAAGATAAACTACTAAATCTAAGTCTTTAACTCGACACCGTTAGGCCTACACATCTGATGTAGGTTCAAGTAAAGCGGGTATTTTGGAGGGCGCTTAATCACATACCCTGTATTGATACGCTGTCTCTGAATATCAATGTAAATGTAAGACAAATGTGTGCCTTAGTATATTCATTATTGATATACTACAACGTTAGGGTTACATTTGGAACTAAATCTTCTATTTATTGAGATTGTTCATCATGAAAACATGTAAGTAGCTTTGAAGTTGATCTACTATATTTAATATCCTGGCCAAATCACCACCTACTGCGTACGGAGTAAACTGCGTGGCTAACGGTTTACGACAAATAATAGACTTGACTTTAGCAATATACGGCTTAATAGTCATTCCAAATTACTTTATTTCAGATTCAGCAGGTATGCTTATTCATGTACATTACACTTCAAATACTACGAGAAGATGATCACGCCAGGCTATTCAAAGTATCACGGAATACACTTTGAGGTTTTCAAAATTTCGCAACACAAGTGCTTATAAATTTATATTATTAGGTAAATATTGTTTTGTAAAAAAACTCAAACCTATTACATCATTTATTCATGAAAATCTCGAGAAATATTAAATTCAACAGAAATTCTGATTCATGTTCTGATCCGCCAGAGAGGGAGCACAGTTGGTAGTGCCCATGGGGATGCCGGATGCCATGTAATCCTTATTCATGTATAGCTAAACAAATAACACTTCATCTTCTTTAGAGTAAATCCTTTCGCCGAGAAATGGGGCTATGCGTTCGGTACATATTCAAACCTTTAAGATAGTATTTTACAATATTGATTCATTCTTTTGTATCTGATTAAATCTGAAACTTCAATACATTCCAGCCGAGACCCACTGTCACTGGTGGTAACGTTATGGACAGTCCACAACAGCATGTTTAAATCGGTGTCGCTGTCACTTTTGATGAAAATTTGAGGCGTCGTTTGACAGGGACCAATAAATTTAAATGTACAACGAAATTAACAATTGGAGTATGAGTGTTTTTCAGGTGTCAGAAATGATATGTCCTGGCTTATGGCAATATTTACAAGTAGGGTCTGACGAAAACCCAGAAACATCTTAAGAACCAACAGGAGTAGAACTTGACCTTTTATCAACAAACTCAAACCCAGACTTTGAAATGTTTGAACGAGATCTTGGGGAAGTAGAACTACCCTTTATTGGTTTATTTCCCCGAGAACTGTCTGCAATATTGATTGCCTAAGATTAACTCTATGAGTTAGTGAACTATCATCTGACACAGTAGCAGCCTGTGCAACTAATCAACTTTCAGCTCTTAAAGACAAGTCCGAATGTCTCTTGAGACGCACTGCTTAAATCCACTGACCTCGTTTGAAGTACACCACCTATCAAACAAAGTTTCCTTGTCTCTATCAAAATCAACAAAAGAAGTCCCATCCCTTTTCTAAGCTGACCTAAACGTTTGCGTGAAACTTCAGGAACCATCTCGTAAGCCTTCAACACTGCAGCCGTAACAGTCTGATAACCAGAATTCGTATCATTAGGTGAGGGCAAGTAAACTTCCTTACCTACGCTTTTCAAGAACATGGTTCACTGACTTTGAGGCCGTTTCAAATTGTTAACCACCTTTCCGAAATGCGAAAATCAAATTTTCAACATCATGTTCAGACACGTAACAAATCTAATCTGCCCCAAAAGATCAAACGGTCTATGACTTATTGCATAACTGTGACACCGATTTTTTTGGAAATCAGTCTGTTTTATTCTTATTCTAAATTCACTCCCTTCTTTTTGTTTTTCAACTTGAAATATAATAATGTTTTCTTTTTCAAATTCCATTTCCAACTGCCTTTTCCGTATTTTTTTCTTCCTCAATTTCTACGTTTCCTACAAGCCAAAACAACCGTTTTCTCTTCAATTAAGGCCCAAGCGTAATCATCCAAAATTCGTTCCTCGACCAGGATTGTGATCAAAACACTTGTTATCTTGACATCGGCCTTAATCATACGAAATTTGATGTCAAGGTTTTTATATATTTGGCCAGTTGAACCTGATGAGGCTTTTTGAGCATTGATTTGTTCTCTAGAAAGTTCCCAAGTTGAAACAAAATTTAACCGCGAAGTTCTGGAAAAAACTAGGTGTGAAAGCACCTTTCCTTTCAGCCCTTTCCAGATCATTCTGTCTAAATCAGGAAAAAGTCTAAAAATAGCACATCACAGCCCCCTTAATGAATGGACACCACTGTGACTATACATCCACAGGGTCGACGAGATAGTTTCTTCGAGTACAAGACTACTGTTTTAGAAATGTCATGTCTTGCAATCAGATATTATACATTGGTTTCGTTTTGCACTTTCCATAAGAAATGCCACCAGATGCATTGTGCCCATCAGGCTAGTCTATACTTGGACAATCTTCTGATAATACATTTACACAAGAGTACAAAAAGGCTTTCTTGTAACACTACTTAACACAACATAACAATCCCCCATCGCCTACCTTCACACACGGATACTAGACGTTTGTCAGCGAAAGGCGACATAAAAAGACAAATAGGTGCCTTTCGGCTGTACACAGGGCATTGTACTATTGTACTATGCATCTTCCTTAACACTGACAATAAAATCCGACCCTGGAACAAATAGGAAAGGCGCCAGACAAATGTGACAAGAGAATGGGTCACCGACCGTCTAATCAAGATAAACTAACTACATTATGTCGCGCAAAGTTCCAAACCTGTAGCTCACATCGTAGAACATCTCATATACTTCAGTCATTTGGAAAGTTCTGACTAAAGCTTACGTCAAAATTACTTCACTTATTATAAACATACTTGCCAAACCTTTGACGCGTTGAAAGACTTTTAGAAGTGATGGTGGTGGAACCTTGATTATTCCTAAATATGTAACCTTCAGCCGAATATTCCGTTGAGAAATCCACAAAACTGGTATGTCAAAATGCACCAACAAGATACTTCTACTTTAATTGTAAGATTGCAGTGATCCTTTGGTAGGTGAAGTGAGATTATTATGAGAATAACTGTGAGGAATCAACAGTGCATAGGAGCGTAGGCGTCATGAAATTTTAAACAAATTTGAACACTGATCATTGCAAAACGGACATATTCATATAAAGCGTGGACCCACAAAACTTACGTGACAGACGAATGTCCCCACAACTGTGAGTCTGTGTAATGAGCATGTTCAAGATTAAGATTTTTTTCGTTGTGTCTTTGCAGCGTTAGTGTATTTTAGGTATGAAAATTCCCTTGTTAAAATAAACACTCTATCGTATTCCGTATGCTGGACTTTCGACAATCAAGATATATGGCGAGAATACCAGCCATGTCCTGATCACGTTCAGTGCATTACCGCTCTTATACTGGTAACGACTTTGTAAAACAAGGTTTGCTTCTTGCTAAAAGTGTTATGTCTCAGCTTCTCTTCCGGTATCACACCGTGGGCAACTCTGGCAGATGTAAAGAATTATCTCAAACACATTTAGGAAATGACAATTTGAAACGTTACTTTCACAGTAATACTCATTTTTGCCTGAACAATCAGTCACTGGAAAAATGCCCTATCCTGTTTGAGGAATGACGGAATGTCAAACCCCATGGCAAATTACCATTGATTTACCCAGTAAAAAGAAATTGGTCTCTGATATAGGACTATCAGAAACCGATTCACGAAGAACAAAAAGTTGTCTTGCGTTGAAGCAGATTAATCATCTAAGCTGATGGAATAACCTAAGACGAACCTGTTATTTTTTACTTCGTTTCGGTGTGGAAGTTGGTGGTATTCTCGATCAAACATATCCTCGGAACCTCATCTTGGTTTGAGAGCCTGGACGAGGGTGAACTCGGTAGCATGACTTCCATGTCTCCGAGTTATCGTACACCAGTGACTTGGATCTCTGCTGGTCCAGACCACGATTACAGTAAGCCAGCCAAGCAGCCCTACTTCATAGTTTTCCCTAATCAAGTCAGGCCATACGTTATCTGTCAAATGCAGGTGACCAGAAGGATTCACAGTTGCCTGTTGAGACAACATCTCTGCTTATATCTTAGTTGGAAAAGACTCAAACGAAACTGAAAAAGAGATTTTGTTGCGTTGCTTTTACAGGCCTGCGCGTGAAGCATGTGATAGCTGTGAGTGTAGATGGGTCACGTTTGTCTGGAGAAAGGGCGTAGTGAGCTGGTCCATGGACAAATGGTTTGATGGACGTCGTCAGTTTTCTCAAATGTGTGTGACGTAACAATATACATGTACATTACATTACGTGAGGTGAGGTGAAATTGGGTCGTGCTTGAGAATATTTCTCTCATATGACGACGTGCATGCGTCTGTATGTGTATGTGCGGCTGCTTGTACTAGCCCAGACTGAAGCTGGTTTTATAGTGCAAGGACACTGAGATACCATGCCACAGTGAAGCATGAATACCTCACTCAGACACATTATACTGACTCCGAGCCGACCAGTCCTTGTTGTACCCATTAATGCCGAGCGCCAGGCAGGGACCAACAAGTACCATATTTTAACGTCTTTTGGTATGACGCGGTCGGGGATCGAACCCGCGACCTTCCGCTCTCCGGGCGGACGCTCTAACCACTACACCACGGAGGCGGTCACATTACATTACGAAACAAACAGTGTACAATATGATACAACGATTGAGAGTTCTAATCACGGCATATCACCTGGTTTCTTAACTTTGCTATTGTTACCATGGTGACCAAGGGACATAGGTTTACAATGGAGAAGAAGCTGTTTTATTTGGCCGTAAAAAGTATACAACATTTTGTGACTTTTAACATTTATCACACAATAATTACTCCAGTCTTTATGTTTGTTCTCACTGATAAAAACATACACAAGTCGAGCTTCCTCAGAGATGTAATCTGTTCTGTAAAGCACCATGGCCAGTGCGATTGACATGGAGAACATATTTCATTATCTTTTTTAAATATCAGCATCCGCACTTCCATTCATCCTTGGCGTATCGGTGCAGGGATGATGTCCTTTGTCATTCTGCTTGGGTTTGGGTTCCCTATTTGTTATTTAACTTTTTTTAAATATTTGATGCGATAATGGAAATGTCTTTTCAATTTTATTTGCTATTAGAAACTGAAATATAGGCACATCTGCCCAAAATGTGTATGTCCTGGGAGGAGACATTTAACCTTTTTAATAATCTTCTATAAGATCAAAATGCCAAAAACAGATAGGTCCGGCAGCGGGCGCCTGCTGAAAGTCTATAGTGAAAGTCTATGCATAAAGTCTATAGTGAAAGTGTATAGTAAAAGTGTATAGTGAAAGTCTGTAGTGAAAGTCTATACTGAAAGTCTATACTGAAAGTCTACAGTGAAAGTCTATAGTGAAGGTCTATAGTGAAAGTGTATAGTGAAAGTCTATAGTAAAAGTGTATAGTGAAAGTCTATAGTGAAAGTCTATAGTGAAAGTCTATAGTGAAAGTGTATACTAAAAGTGTATATTGAAAGTGTATAGTGAAAGTGTATAGTGAAAGTCTACAGTGAAAGTGTATACTGAAATTGTATAGTGAAAGTCTATAGTGAAAGTCTATACTGAAAGTGTATAGTGAAAGTCTACAGTGAAAGTCTATAGTGGAAGTCTTTACTGAAAGTGTATAGTGAAATGTATAGTGAAAGTGTATAGTGAAAGTCTATACTGAAAGTCTACAGTGAAAGTCTATAGTGAAGGTCTATAGTGAAAGTGTATAGTAAAAGTGTATAGTGAAAGTCTACAGTGAAAGTCTATAGTGAAAGTCTATAGTGAAAGTCTATACTGAAAGTGTATAGTGAAAGTGTATACTGAAAGTGTATATTGAAAGTCTATACTAAAAGTCTATACTGAAAGTGTATAGTGAAAGTCCATAGTGAAAGTGTATAGTGAAAGTGTATAGTGAAAGTGTATAGTGAAAGTGTATACAACAGTCGACGAAGCTGAACTATACTGGCATCAAATAAAAATCACTTTCAAACGTCCTTGCCCCAAGGAGTATTTATACTATAAAATTCTTTAAAAAAACTATTTCAAATAGACGTCAAATCGGGGAAATTAATAATTTCGGAAAGAGTATTATTCCAAGTTATTTTCAAGACTTAGAATAAATTCGATATCATTTACAGTGAAAATGACTGATTCGCAATCCCCGTAGACACATTATCAAGTAGCAACAAATTGCAAACACTTGTTCTCGGATTTCTGTGATGATGAGCGTTTGAGTTGGGATACACATCGCTTCATAAAGTAATTACCGTGAAACCCAGAACAACGGAATAGGAAATAAGGATAGAAATCTCTGCCAAAAGAACAGTCGATTGTACAGTTGTGACTATATCATGAGCAGAAATTTGTTTCAGCAGTATTACAGCTGTACGATGTTGTTTGTAAACAAATCGGGTCTGAACCAGACAATCCAGTGATTGTCACCATGCGATACGATGACAGAGCACGTGTTTAGGAATCACTGTGAAATAGTGATGAGACCAGGTGTTCGCGAATATTGTCCGTTATCAGGACGAATCTGGGATTCGAACTCATTGTTGGCTTTTGGCACAGTTTACTCGCTCTGTATGACTGCATCCTTACATTTTACTTCAGGTGACCAATTATCATTGTTAGATATTCGGAATCGTACAATGGACCCTGCTTGTATCAGAGAGTTCCTATGACAGGATTTTGTCACTTGTATTTAGACCACTGGTGTATCTTGAACTATAATGTCTTTACAAAGGTGAAATCTCAATTTTCCACCTGTATTATATCTATGTTTACTTTCATTTTGGCAAGGTTGGCGCAAAACAGCTGTCAGAAACTCATATTTCTTACGGAGATAAAGATAATATTTGTGCGTCAGAGAAAACAGTGTGCGTTATGATGCTGTAATCAACAACGCCTTCTATTTCATACGACTATAATATTGGGCCAATAACTACTACCTCATCCCGGAATCAGATCACGTGGTTTCATCAAGCGGTTGGTCAGCTTGACAGAACAGAGAGTTCGTATGATTACAGAATGGTTGTGGTTCATTTCATGTGTCCAGGCCTTTGGTTACATGATTACTGACAATATTACATGAAGATAAAATGTTGAGCAATGTCCAGATTATCTACTGGCCGCCCAGCTGTAATTAGGGTAAAGGGGCAATAAAAACACTGGACAAAGTTACACCTATATATATTGATCGCTATCAACAAACCGGAAACGACAAGGCTATGGATATGGTCTTTTAAGAACCACTGACACCCATACGAGCGACCTCCCATACCAAAAGAGCCGAAAGATTACAAGTGTTAAGCCTTCTCAGAAATATCGACGGAGAAATATCGACAGAGAAACTTATATGTGTTTTCTTTAGCACCGTAAGATCAGAAGAACTCTCATATATTTAAACAAGCATTGACAGTTTTCCAGTGTTCTCCCGCAGAATGATCGCCGAGATGAGTGGCGTCAAGAAACTATGTTACAGATGCCACCCATGACTCGACTGTTCTCGTAAACGTCCGCCGTACATGCAGGAGTTACGACCAGACATGGCTGTTCAATAAAACATTAATGCTAGCCAGACGGATTTATTCCATATGTTGTGACAAGCGCGACATTGATCAGCTATTACACAATCTCCCATTTACTGGGAGCTGTCTCTTAGTACTTCTACTATATGCTGATTTAACGGATACGGCGCCAATTGGTCTCAGGAGATGAATTCACATTCATGAACCTAGCTGTACCTTTTTAGACGATCAACCTATTGCTTTTACTTTGGTTCGAGGAATGTATACTGACGATTAAAAGAAACTCTACAAAACTATATCAGGATTGACAAAGAGATTTTACAAATATACGTTTACAGCAGCAACTCTAAAAGTAAAAGTTACTTATAATAATTTTGAAAGTTGATATTTATGTTAGTTAATATTGTGAGTGTCCCCCATGTATTTCAAGACACGAGTGCACGCCACTTGTAGACATTCGTTAGCTGTCAGAACACACCATTCTGTGTTGGTGTCGGTGCCACTCGTGTCTGTTTCAGGTCGTGTTTAAATCTGACGTTAAAGGCGGTCCCAGTGGTGTCCTCTTGGCTATACACGTCAGGATAACCGGCAGGTAAAACGTTTATGTTACTGACATGTACGTGATGCATGTGATCCGTGGGTTCTGTTATAAGGGCCACATATTATATTTTATGTGTTTCACATAGCCACAAAATTCTGAACATGAGTCGGTCGGTCGGACGGGACAAACCCCCCAACCCCCACCCCAACAAAAAAAAACGAAATAAAAAAGGAATTAAATAAACAAAACCCAGGCTTAATAATTTTCTTACAATTTCTCGCGTTCTTTGGACTTGTGACAGCATCTGATTATAAGATAAACATGTTATATGACAGGCAGTACGTTTTAGGTTCGAGTCGGCGGTGTTGGAATAAAACAGGTTGTTTGGGGGGTAGGAATAAAATTAGAAGGGTGCGGTCGGTTGGGCGATGAGAAACACAAAAAATAAAAATGCTGCCCTAAGTAGCGACGTACAGTAGACTTTCCTGGTAACGTTGTTCAGTGATAATCAGCGTTCATCACAACATATTCCGCACATACACAGAACTTGACCTACTTCAGTCTGCTGTTTTCTGGACACAGCAACCAGTGAGACGATGATATCCACAGTCTACCATCCGTGGACAAGGGCTGCAACACGACTCTCTGCTCGTCCCCACCGGAGTATTTCACGTTGATACTGACGTCCACATAATGTCTTGAACGGTTAACAGGGTCGAATACGTCTGTAGAATCTTGTGACAATATGCCCCAGAGTCACGTGGGCACGCACACCATCATGACATCAACCACGTGGTTTCTAAACTGATGTCTAAAAACTGCGGCATATCTGCCAATATTCTCTCTCTCTGTTCTGACAGGAAACATTGCATATTAATGTTAATCTCTTGACCATTGACGAAAACTGTGGCCCATGTAGATAATCTGATCGTGCTGCCAATGTATTTCTAATGTTTTTGATAAAGACAGTTTACAAGGAATTAAAAACTAAAGCACAATTTTCGGTTGCACTGAGGTCTTGCATGCCTATGATGTTGTTTTCTACATTTGGAAATTATTTGTATCCAAATTGTAACAAATTTGGTTTGGGTATAGGTTCTTTTGTTCGGCAGTGTATCAAAACGTTTGTTTCCACCGAACTGGCGTTACATAATGCTGCGTGTACAGAATGTGTGATTGTATTTTCTATGCAGCTGTCAGAAATATTCCAAGTGAAGCACGGCATCTGACATAATGAGAAGTTGAACAACACCGCTGTCACTTGCACCACAGTTCCCCCGAAAGAAATAAAATAAACGTGACTCTGACAAGATGTTTGTTGCGAGTAATTATTGCGAAAAGGATGTTTTTCTGGTGTATTCATCTAAGAAAATGGGGCATACATAAATCAGTGAGTTTATACAGCATAACACGGCTAGAACGTGTATAGGCTGTCACACGTTGGGAATATAAGCTGTTAACTCACAGAAGGAGTATAAGCTGTTAACTCTTGGAAGGTGCATAAGCTGTTAACTCAAAGAAGGTGTATAAGTTGTTAACTCACAGAAGGAGTATAAGTTTTTAACTCAAAGAAGGAATATAAGCTGTTAACTCACAGAAGGAGTATAAGCTGTTAACTCTTGGAAGGTGCATAAGCTGTTAACTCAAAGAAGGAGTATAAGCTGTTAACTCAAAGAAGGAGTATAAACTATTAACTCTTGGAAGGAGTATAAGCTTTTAACTCAGAATGAGTATAAGCTGTTAATTCATTGGAAGGAGCATAAATCGTCTCTATGATAAACCTGTTGTTACACGTCTAAATAAGCATTATTTGGAATGAAGTGTTGTAATATGAGTAAATATTTCGGATGTTCTGATAATGTCAAACTACGAGGGTAATATAACCAAATCCATTGGCTATTGTAGGATGAACATTTCGCAGACAGTTGAGGGGAGATTGATGATTCAGCATCCACAGAAGAGGGTGGTCTAGACACATCAGTTTGGAATCCAATAATATGAACCATGGTGTTTCAGAACCTCTATGTTCTCCGCGACGTCCTATGGCGTACATTAAGGGTAAGAATAGATCTCTGACCATCCATGCATGTCATAAGGAGCTCAATGATGGATAGGATGACCAGACGAGTTGATGTCGTTGATTGATTCATTACACCCTGACTGATCACGGTAACATAAATTGTCTGGTCCAGGGCCTATTATGTACAGGCTGCCGCCACAGCTGGGGTATTTCTGAGTGTGAGGGCATACAACTAGTAACGTGAGGAATTATGACAATGAACATGATTGTTTTCGTCACATTAGAGAAACTGACATACATATTGAAATATATTTTATCACGAGACAAAGTATTTCTTAAGAAAAGTGCTGTCTTGACTAATCAATGGTACGACTCAAGTTTGATATCGCATTTGATTATTTGTGCAGTTGAGGTTGTGTTATTTACCATCCTCAACCAAGAATGACTTCTCTCTGTGGAGATAACTGCTTCTCTTGAAGTCAGTGATTTATTTGAGACGCACCGATCCTTTCCTCCATAAATGTATAAGTTAAATGTAATATCTTCTTGTGTATTTATTATTGACAGAAAATACCCCAGGCAAATGGCTGTTTTATGTACATGTGCATCTTTACTGGTGGGGAATCATTATCAGCGACATCAGTTGTAGATTCTGGATACGAGCGTTACTTGTTAATGTTCAAACATAAAGTTTCTTATATTGATTATTTCATGTTTTGTAACAAAATAAATTACGTATCTCATGAAATATAACAATATCGATTAAGAGGTCTTTGATCTGGGGATTATTGATCCTTATAAATACAAGCTGAACCTGTAGTTGCCAAGTGAATGGTGCTGTGGGCTGTAGACAGGAGGTCAGTCGGTTCGTACACATAACCCGACATGATGCTAGTTTAGGTCGATGCATTATGTTCAGCAGAATTAAACCCTTGTGCACAGTCAATAAGTAAGTGACATGGTATGCGTAAATATATGCTTGCTGCGATGTCCCAGTAATATTAAGACAGCAAGTGAAATGGGTATCATTAGTTAACGACCCCCAACACACACACCTTATTTCCCTCATCACACCTTACCTTCCTTTACAACTTACACACCCAACTAAACACCAACCCCAGCACCTCTTGCTCATCACCTTACAACACGTGTAGGATATGAAAACAAACCGCAGATCTAAGATAATGCACAGCAGCATCTCTGTATTCTAAGGATGCAGTGCGTCCTCAATCCCTGTTTTCCGAAATATACGACATGACGTCAGCATGTTCACCTCAATGTTTTTACCAAGGATACACAAATAAGAAAACACACCGTATATCCACTCAGGACTGTTTCCCCTCAACAACTGCACACTCGCCCACGGTGATCGAACACTGACACAGAGCCGCTCTGTTTTTGAAGCTCTATGGATCTGTGATATGTGATCTGAGCCCGAGCAACCTTTGATGTTTTCATTACAACGGTAAGCATTCAGTTCAGATCAACATGCTAGTCTGCTAGCAATCAATTTGGTTTCACCTTCTGATATTTGAGATGTAAATGATATTGGTGACAAAAAGGCATGTACTTGAGCATGGAATCTACTTATGAGTGAGTCCTGTTAGCAGGGCATTGCAGTTATACCATGCCTGTCAACTACATGTGGAAGGAAAACGGAGGTGATGCAGGTGCTAGACGCTTACAGCTTTTCAGAAATCCACAAGATCAGGCATGGAGCTGGCAACTCAATGGATACCCAATCAATGTCCTGGCATGCTCAATGAATATTCAATTAATATTCTGACATGCTCAATGAATATTCAGTTATTGTCCTGACATTGTCACTGAATACTAAATCAATGTCCTGACATGCGCAATGGATACCCAATTAATGTCCTGACATGCGCAATGGATACCCAATTAATGTCCTGACATGCGCAATGGATAACCAATTAATGTCCTGGCATGCTCAATGAATATTCAATTAATATTCTGACTTGCTCAATGAATATTCAATTATTGTCCTGACATGCGCAATGGATACCCAATTAATGTCCTGGCATGCTCAATGAATATTCAATTAATATTCTGACTTGCTCAATGAATATTCAATTATTGTCCTGACATGCGCAATGGATTCCCAATTAATGTCCTGACATGCTCAATGAAAATCCAGTTAATATTCTGACATGCTCAATGAAAATCCAGTTACTATTCTGACTTGCTCAATGAAAATCCAGTTAATATTCTGACTTGCTCAATGACTATCTACTTAATGTCCTGACATGCTTATTGAATTCCCAATCGATGTCCTGACATGCTCAATGAATATCAAATCAATAGTTAACATTTTTAGCAGGGCAATGCTTTAAGTGATAATCAGCTCACAGGACATATGCAACTCTGTACACTATCGAGTCTGGACCGGACAATCCAGTGTATTAGCTGGTGTTCCCGGCTGCTTCGTTTCGAGGGAAGTAAACCCAAGTACAAAATATTGCACTTTTGATTTGCGACTTTACGCTTAAAATTTTGTTTATTTGTTTTTCCATAATCAGCAATGTATATTATATGTAATGAATAAGTGATAATTGTGTTTTAATTATGCTTGACGAATGCCTGTGAAGTTGTCTGACATCAGGTGTTCCCGAAAAAGGTATCTTGCTCAATGATTCGCCTCAATCACAGCACAAGCAAAGGAAAGTCACTCTATAGTACATGGTAGATAATTACTGTTACAGTTGTGTTGTCTGTCAGTTGCTTCCCTCAAACGTGCCGGAATGTAATAATCGGGTGTTCGAATCCCAGTTCGTCATGATAACTTTTTCTAGTTTTGTCAGTATAATACCCTCGCACTAAAGAATCACCAGCGTGGTGCCTAGCTACAAGATATGAGTTAATATGTGACCATACACTGTTGCAATACGTGGACTACTGTGTATCCATACACCGACATAATTGTGCTATAGTATATGCTAGTTTTTGCCCATACATAACTGTCAGGGACCCGGTCGAATTGTTTTTACAAACACATAACTTTTGTGAGAGGAAACTATTTTTCTCAAGATATTGACCAAACAATGAATGCATGTCTAAAAAAATATGTTGAACATATAAATATTATCGTTGGACTCTCTTCACAGTAAATAGACCTTGCGTGCTTTGAAGCAGTAACAACGGCTTCGAAAATGTAATGTGTGTTTTGTACATCTACATCAAAGTGAGCTGAAATCAATGATAACATCAATGTTGTTATGTCAAATACAATTTCCATTTCTGTAGTCAGTCCTTGGGTGATGAACCTGTCTGGTTGTGTCGGGACGTCGCTTGTCTCCGACCAAGTGGTTAAAGTGTCATCAGGGGGTCCACAATGCACACAGTTATGTCAGCATGAGATCCATGGACTTAATTGACGGCGCAAAAAAAGAATGTCCCTTGTGTAGACATCAAACAGAGTGAAAGTGTAATATTAATTTAATGGATTGATACATTACATTGCACTGATAATTTTGGCAGTATGACACATGGAGCATGTTAGCAAGTTGTACATGCAGGAATTCCACTGGTACATTAATATACACAAGTGGGAGTGTAAACATCGTGAGCAAATATTACAGTGTGCAGGAGATCAGCAAATGTCACATTCAGTCAATATGACATCAAGGTAAAACGTTTGTCATTAAGTAAACATTTTAGTCCTGCGAAATAAATGTCATTGTTTCTCAAAACCAAAAGGCCTCAGTCTTTTTCATAATCACTGGAAATGTCTACTGAAAATGGATTTTAGTGTACAATTCCGTCGACGTCACAGACATGAATGCCTGAATCCTTATGAAACAGCGTTCCTGTGTTCCCGAATGGTGAGTGTATCCTACTGGTGGCGTCTGTTCACCAAATACATGCACAGACACATGAACTGTTCACCTGAAAGGAATGTAGCGCACTATAAATGGCTATATTATTAAATATATTAGCATATCACACCAATGTCTACCATAACTATCAACCTCATTATCCTTGTCTTTATCCACATTTTCGCACATATTTGCTCATTGGTGGTTTAGCAACCCACTTCGCTTGTCTCCGGGACCTAGGACAACCTGGCAGGGTGTCCTTTCGAGAACACCCCGTGTCAGCATTGAAGTTCAGTGCCATTGATTATAAAACTCTTCAAGTTGTCTTTTAATCCCCAGTGTAGTCTGCTGTGACAGGCATCACTACACATCTCTGGTATGCTCCATATTATTCACTCAGCTGAAAAGTAACATTTGTTTCAAGCTATATCCCGTCAAAACGAAACCTGCCTTGTAGCTCTTGGGACAACTCATGTTGCTAATAGAGGTCCAACCTGGACTGCACATGGGGAAATTACGCATAGGAGGTGAACGTTTCATGCGTTCTTCACACGATTCACAAACCAGTCAACGTAATCGTACACAACTATCTATATGAGTTGGTGTGTGTGCTTGTGGTGTTAACATCGGTAGTCCGGTTGTAGCTTAATATTTCACTTAGTATTCGCACCCATTCTCTGCTGCAGATTAATATGTCTCCATGGAACGCCTGGGGGGGTTGAGACTTGGGCCAATACAGACACCGCGGCTACAGTGTAGACTGCTTAATGAAGAAAGATTAGACTGCCTTTACTTGCTGAATTGATGGACGGTGGAGTGATCTCATTTCCAACAATGAGTGATATCCCCCACTGTCTGTCCGTAAAGCATTCTGTGGAATACTTTACCTCCGATAATAAGTATAATTGTAAAATGAAGAATCATACTTTTGTGTGTCTTGACAAGCATGGACGTTGTAGAAAGTAATTTTCAAGTTGAAACGCAAAGGTTAACAGGGAAATCGGTCAGTACAGGACATGATGCGAAATCAGTCAATGACCTCACAATTGCAAGATCAATAGTCATAACATTGTCCTGCAACTCCCAGTTTTAGGTTTACAAAGGGCAGTGCAAAGACTCCAGCACATGGCAGCAGCAAAAAAGTGGCCTTCGTCCTTGACATCAGATTAAATTTGGAACCCGCAGAAAGTTTGGGGTTCAAAATAGTTATCACAACTGAACCTAGCAAATAGACGAGACGAAGTCAGGTCGACAAGGCTTCAAATCGCCCGCGTGACGTTCTGAAACAGGTAGAGCCAATATTCCGGCCATTTCCCAAGCCAACGATTAAGCCATGTACATATTAATAAGGGTTAATATATCTTTCAGTCTCGAAACTAATGCGTGATGTTTTCATTTTATGAGAACCCACACCGCCATAGGCCAAAGTAATGTTAAAAACCAATCGTATCGTTATCCGTGTCCATAAATACTCAATCCTGACTCCAGAAACGGTTTGGCTTTTCATAAGTGCCCTTGTTTCTTGTGCCCTTATTCCATGTCAAACTGCGCTGTAACTATGTTTTAAGCACATAGAACCACAATTTTTTCACAAATATCCAAACTACTTCCTAATCTCCCTGAATGTGAATAGAGCAATGGACATCTGTGCCAAACACCGCCTTGACTATTTTGACTATAACGCCCTGGAATGTCTCTCGGCAGATCATGGTGATGCATTTCTGGTACTGGCCTTAGGGATGTGTACTTCAAGGTCAACACAGATATATGACTTTGAAAATGTTTGACAACGGGACAAGAATCTATATCGAAACGTCGTTCTCACTTAATAAAGAAGTTGTTATCCATAAAGTTTGTTCTATATTTGAAAATGTTTGGCTCAAAAAACAAAGTCATGATTTTGGAGACAGACTCGCTGACTTGGTTTATGTCAAGCCATCGTATCCCAATCGATGCTCATGATTTCAATCACTGGATTGTCTGGTTCAGACTAAGATATTTACACCCCGCCTTCGTGTACCTTGAAACGTGTGCATGGCGTAAAACAACATACAAAATAGCTTAACAAGGCCACACCCTAACCTCAGTTGAACATGAATAGGATTTCTTGTTCTGTCTCATCTTTCCGGACAAAACACATAATACGGATTCGCCAGCCAGATTACGTCCGACATGTTTTGCTTTGTAGCTCGGGTACAAGAAAGGCGTTCAAAGCCATCCTCGCGGTGAAAATACGGGCAAGGCGAATAACATTTTGAAACATATCTACTCCTTCTCTTTGACGACTTTTCGAATTGTTGAACAAGCAAATAGTTTGTTCGTTCTTGCAGCTTCTTTACTTCCGACACTCCAATCATAAACATGTGGTTTACAATATTGAGGTGCGGGCATTGACGGGATATATACTTTAAAAAACTACAGTTTGTCAATATTCCGGGGGTTAAGACCTCTTTTGACAATATTTCGGTCATATCCCTAAGTGTCAGCTTCATACATTTAGACTCTTACCTCCGGACACAAGCGTTTTAACGAGATACAGGTAACATTGGTGCATGTGTCATCCAATTAAAAAGCAGTCATTGCTTTCTTGTCTGTAGTTATAGATACGGACGTATCGTAATGTGGCAGTTTGTTGTTAATCAGTGCTGTAACTATATTACATTGTTCCTGCTAGGATTCAGCAGAGGCACATACATGTAGCATTGTGTTTAGACAGTGGTTAATTCGCAGAAATTATACATGTAGCATTGTGTTTAGACAGTGGTTAATTCGCAGAAATTATACATGCAGCATTGTGTTTAGAAAGTAGTTAATTCGCAAAAATTATACATGTAGCATTGTGTTTAGACAGTAGTTAATTCGCAAAACTTATACATGGAGCATTGTGTTTAGACAGTGGTTAATTCGCAGGAATTATACATGTAGCATTGTGTTTAGACAGTGGTTAATTCGCAGAAATTATACATGCAGCATTGTGTTTAGAAAGTAGTTAATTCGCAAAAATTATACATGTAGCATTGTGTTTAGACAGTAGTTAATTCGCAAAACTTATACATGGAGCATTGTGTTTAGACAGTGGTTAATTCGCAGGAATTATACATGTAGCATTGTGTTTAGACAGTAGTTAATTCGCAGAAATTATACATGTAGCATTGTGTTTAGAAAGTAGTTAATTCGCAGGAATTATACATGTAGCATTGTGATTAGACAGTACGAGACCATCAGTAGTGCTAAGATAACTTGTATGCTGTCATTGTACCTACTTTGCAGTAAGTGATGCTGATTTGGAACCATAGCTAAATTTATACTATAATTGTTAATGGTATAAAGTATCTTCTTAGGTTTGGGTTTTGGTTTGTCCGCTGTAGATTTCTAAGTAAACCTATAAGTTGAAAATCAACAAATAAAACTGTTACTTTTGTGTTGAAATTAAAACATTTGAGTCCATTCCTCTTCGCAGTAATGTTGTGCTGGCATTGGAATACTGTAAGTAAAGAATGTTGGTCTATTTTACATTTTTGCAACACTCTTGTAATATAATATTTTGAGCAGATAATCCAGTGATAGTTTCATGTACAGTGATCTATGTGCAACAAAAAGCGACAAGCTGAGCATGGTGTGACCCTCCATGAAGAGCTCACTCTTTCCACATGACGAATCTTTGCTTGACCCGGAGTCGTCGGCACTATTCCGAATCTATCATTCGCAGTACTGTGTAACTATCTGATAGTGACGATCATTATTCTCGGGGGAAATTGTGCGTATCCCGCACCACTGGTAACACATTTCACAAACACATGCGTTCTTTCATGACAGATTATTTAATAACCTATATTAATTGTGTATGCAAAATCTTTCTCGTCACTATATGGCTGAAATATTGCCGAGGTGACGTTACATTTTAACTCACTCAGAAACACATGAATATACAGTACAAGTCAAAAACAAGGAAATGCATCGGAAATAATTGTTGTCACTAATGCGACACTGGTGAAAATGTCATGTCATTGAACCTTTGGAATGCTTTACATAATTGCCGTAACCCCAGTCAAACAGCTTTTAAAGTCGTGTGGGGCGTTGGGGTAGCCTAGTGGTTAAAGCGTTCGCTCGTCACGCCGAAGACCCGGGTTCGATTCCCCACATAGGTTGAGTGTGTGAAGCCCATTTCTGGTGTTCCACGCCGTGATATTGCTGGAATATTGCTAAAAGCGGCGTAAAACTAAACTCACTCTCCCGTTTTGAAGAAAACGAAAAGTGAAAAGAAGATGCACGACTGTAATTGAAACGGTCTTGATACTAAATGTCAGTACGGTTTCATTTACCCAATTGTATCATTATAACAAATTGTTTCAAGAGATCGTGAAAACAGCCATAGACGCGGTTTAAATGCTGCCTGTGCGTGTCAATAACCTATTTACTGAAGGTATGTTGCATGAGAAATTATGCTTTTGCAGAGGTTTGCATTGGTTATATATCAACCTCGATCGTAATCTGATCGTTCCGTTACATAAATCTTCGTATTGAGAATCATAAACCTATATTTATGGCGCAATTGTATGTTCTGCTGTTTATCTAATCATAAAACGTAATCATTATACGAAACGAAAACAAGAAATAACAAAGTTTATGAAATAATGTTGTGATTAGGAAACTTCACAAAGTTGCAACATGTAACATCAGACTATCAGACATCATGCTCTAAGACGTCATGGAAAAAAGAATATTATCTATTTTAAGCACAGCAAAATGTCACATTTTCCGGCCAAAAATAGCTGTTCAGGGTGAACCTGCCACCACCTGGCTCGAGTGGACATGTACCGTTGGCTGGACTTCCAAATGCCCGGTAGATTGAAAGATCATTCTCCATATTCACCTCATGCAAGAAGCTTCAATGAAAATGTCCACTGGGTTAAGCAGTGAAAATATCGAATGTCCATTAATTCTAGGCCAAACAATCCAGTGATCGACAGCATGAGCATCGATGTACGTAAGTGGGATACGATGACATGTGTCAACCAAGTCAGCAAGAATGTCGCCTCCTACGACAAGCATGAGTTGCTGAAGACCAAGCTGGATCTTAGGGTGATCAGCAGGACAACATATGAACACACAGTACATGTGTATTTGATTTGACATTTTCTCTAATACGCCAAATGTCAATGACTTGTCTCTCATGAAGCGTTCTAAAAGTTAGACTGAAACCTTGCTGTTGCTACTCTGATCACTGAACAATTACATGAGCTACGTCTTGAAACATTTGTAGAATGCTCAACTGAACGTTAAACGTTGTCAAATATGGCCACAACAGATTTGAGCTGATAAAATATTGCTCTACAACAAAGGCAACATTGACCATTGACATATAATCTTGTGAATACTTTTGTCACTCCAAATCGTTATCCATATATATAAGCGTGAAACCGATGAAGCGGGTTTGCTGGTCAGATATTGTGTTAGTTCGCGGGTCAGTCAGGGACGATGCCATTGTCATACGATATCAGATCATCGACTAATTCACAAATAGAATTTAGAATAAGTTCTTGACATTCTATCATTGTCTGATAAAAAGAACATATTGTTTATTGGAGGCTCTTTGCATATAGACTATTGGAGGCTGGGTGTGACGAAGTTATCTCGAGGCATTGGGAAATAAGCCACAACCATGCACACATCTCTTCAGCGTTGTGTGTCAACTGATGGCACTACACATCTGTGAGTGAGTTTAGTTTTACGCCGCACTCACCAATATTTCAGCTATATGGCGGCGGTCTGTACATAATCGAGTCTGGACCAGACAATCCAGTGATCAACAGCATGAACATCAATCTACGCAATTGAGATACGATGACATGTGTCAACCAAGTCAGTCATACCTGCTGTGTGGGCTTGTCAACGGTACATTGACATTTTCATGAAACATGATATTTCTGCAATGGTTCAAATTCATCAACTGTCTAATGTTGAGTATTCTCTTTGGGCATCCTCGACGCATAATTCTACAATTTCTGTAACCCGGTTTCGGTGCTTCTGAATGCGGCTAAATACGTTAATCTTTCCTTACAATGGAACATTAGAGTAAATCAAATGAACTGACACAAGTTAGTTTGTTGTAGTCTTGGAACTGTACAAAGTTACATCATTCCACCATGTAACAGCATGCATCTTAGTAAAGTTCGAAGTCCAAGTTTTCTCCACTTACAAATGTTATTATCTTACCTCACACATAAATGTCGCTTTCTGATTGGCTGAGCGCTCTTCTATTATTTTCAACGTACCCCGCTTACAAGCGAGGTACATTTCAATGTACCCCGCTGTCAATGGCAACTCATTTGGTACTTCGTGGTAGTAATTCTTTATCTCGAATTACATTGAATCACGTATGATGTACGGAAGGGCTCAGGGAACATAAACAAACATCGAGGGTACATCAAACCATGCCCCCCCCTCGTGACCAGTGAACAACTTATAATGACATATGTATCCAGACTGGCCGCGGGAAGATGCCGCCACACATTGTCCAGGCAGTATTTTAAGGTATTGTGGAATTAACTGCTCAGGATGGGAATGCGGGGGTGAAGGTTTCTAATCACAAATTACGCCGACAATTGACATATTTACGTGCATGGTCGGATTTGCTAAATTGAGTGCGGCCTTCCATGTTGCAGCACATCCTGCGTGTGTGTCTGTCTGTTTCAGTGAGGCTTTCCCTTGCTAATCCCATGTTATTGCCTGGTTTGTCCATGTGGCCTGTCGACGTAGATCTCCTTGTCAGGCTGTTTATGTGAAAGACCCAACGCAGGGGACATTGTAGAAAATCCATTGGACTAAAGGATAAAGGAACAGGTTGCGTCATCTATTCCAGATGTCAGATTTGAAAGACGATTTCCAAGAACCTCTAACTTCCTTGTTTACCGTTCCCATAAAATAAGGGATTGTTCTACTGACAAAGGTAGTCAAATGCTTCGTCCATTCTCTTGGTTTTACCACAAACACACAATCCGTTTAAAAATTGTCAGAATCGATTTATAAGAATCGCCTCTTTCACCACTGGTAATTTCTTGTCTAATTGAAACGGTAGAAGGAATTTCCTGGAATGGATAATTTAGTATAACGTAAAGTGTCGGACAAAAGAAGGTATATACATGTTTGTTGGTGTGTAGAAAGAAGCAATAAACAAAAGGACATTCATTGGTAATATATTTGATACATTTTCAACCTAGCAAACGTTTGAAACGCATGCAAATGTCCCCAGCCAGTAAACTACGCTTTCAACGTCGAGCAAGAAAGAATTATTTCTGCATGGCTTTTTCTTGTTATATTGACCTTCTGGCAGAATTGAGAACCATTACATATGGTATAAACATGGCTAATGTGAACATACCTGGACCTCTTCTAGCTGATGATACTATTCTACTGAATTCTACCACACATGGTATCCAATCTCTAATTGAAAAACTCTACGACTATGCCCCCAAAACGCGTCTCGCTTATAACAAAGGCTGCTCCATAATATTCAGTAAGAAACAAAACAAACACTAAAATCTAACTTTCAAACTTGGAAAAAGCATTGTAAAAGAAGTACAAGAAACAAAATATGCAGGAGTTGCACATGTCGAGTTAAATCGACCCGTGAAAGAACCTCCACAGCCATGAACTCTACTTCTGGCCTTCACTTAAATGATCTTAATCCCACTGTAAGCACTAAGAAATGGAAACGTGTAATGCTCCCAAGTGCCCTTTGTGGATGTGAACTATTTCTCAACCATTGGAAACTTTCTTTCGCGACTACATGAAGTTGGAACGAGTTCAAAGAGCTTTTGCTAGACGAGTACAAGGTTTGCCCAAGAGGTCACCGAGTGTTATACTACTATAAGCACTCTTGGACTATGGTCAATGAGGACTTACATCGATAAATGGAAACTGTTGTTTGCTGGACGATTGTGTAGACGGAAAACGCAATTCTTATCAAAGAAAATATTCACATTGGTAAATATCCTACGAAAACTATATGTATCGATCTACTTTGACTACAATACCTGAATTGTTTGACTGCTCCTGTTTCCATCCAGAATTAACTACTCATATACTATGGAAAATAGCCTATGTTCATTACCAATAGCATCTGGTGTGAAAATAGCTAGCATGAAAATCGTAGCGAGACATTGCGGCTTATGTGACAAAACATGTACTGCTAAACTGTGCAACACTCAATCAAGCGCGTCCTTGGTGCACTTGCATCGATTCCATCACTGCAGGATTTGGTTACATTCTGTGACCAGTGTGATGAGGGGAACATGAACTCCATATTGAGTGGGAACATAATGACATAAGGAGTGAGTGAGTTTAGTTTTATGCCGCTTTTAGCAATATTCCAGCAATATCATGGCTGGGAACACCAGAAATGGGCTTCATACATTGTACACATGTGGGGAATCGAACCCGGATCTTTGGCGTGACGATCGAACGCTTTAACCACTAGACTACCACACCGTCCATAATAATGAACTCAATCATTTGGACTTTCAGGTTTGATTCAAGTAATCTTAACTATCTGAATTCGTTCACAAATGTAGGGTATATATACGTCCGGACCCCAACCAGTCATTAAATCAGTTTCAAGCACATACTGCTGGAAATTATCACTAATATCATTGTTCATCCCAGTTAGTTCAAACGTTTTCACGAGTTGTTTTGAATGGACCGTCAAAACTAGTGCGCTATTCATGTATGTCAATGTTGAAAATCATACAATATTTATTTTAAGATTATATTTGGGTTCATAATGATAGTGTACTCAACGTATACGACATGGCTATATCTGAAGTGAACATTCACGTAAAACTATTCTCCGATGTCGGACCTACAGTTGATATGCTCTATATACATGTATTATTGCAATAGGAATGGACTTTATAACGACGAATATTTCTGGAGCCGCTGTACAGTTGACAGATGCAGCAACAAATATTCTTCTCCATCACCCCATGGACATATGCTTTCATCTGATGCTGTCTTTAAATCTATAATTGGAAATATACAAAGATTGAAACGTAATTGATGGTCTCAACCACCGGATCAGTTATTTTGGTCCTCTGTCTGAAACCCTTTCTACAATCCTCAGGTGATGGAGTCTGGTTTTGACTGACGCTGTTTCCTGTGCATGAGCAATTAGAATGTAAAAACTGCTGCAACATGCAAGTGATGATCGATCTGGTAATCTGAAGAAAGAATCTTCGATTATTGAGAAGCCCTAAAAGAAACCACAGATATTTCACAGTATGTTTGCACTTCACTTGTCATGTCTGCTTTCAGTTTTAGGCCCTCAATCGCGGTAAAGAAATACTCTGATATTAGACCATAAAATATATATGCAAAGTTGCAGAGATCAACACATGCTGTATTGAACGTTAATAGTACACAGTGCATAGAGTAAAGTTTACTAAAAAACATCTCCATAAGTTTATATATCACTACACGTTGATTATGATACAGGTGTTGTTGAAAACAGCGCCTCCCTCCACACCTAGTCCCTAACCTTGTAGTTTCAACATTGAAATCAACACGTCACACATACATGGATTGGTTGTATCTCTCAGGTTATGTTACATATTTAAGAAGATCTTTTGTGTTTTTAAGAATACCCGTGGTGTTACATTACATCAGGTGGTATCTGTTGGTACATTTTGTGAATAAGAAGCATTATCATGAGACAGAAGTTGTATTGGTTCCTTTGCTGAACCAACCAGCATCTATTTGTCCAGGACGTTTATGAGTTTGGGATCTCGTGAATGATGTTAGTATTCATGTGTCTTCTCAGCTGACACACCGACTTTATATGTCACATTATTTCATTACTAAATTACAGCAAGTTATTTGAACAGGCAATTAATGTAGCGGTGTAATGCTTTTGTTATGTAATGTCTGGCAAGAGGGAACGACTGCAACGCTTTCGTGTAGTGGAGCTATGGGTTGTATTCTGTGTCCTCCGTTTCTTGTTCGTTGTGTCAGTAAGAACTGTCTCCAACTTCCACTTTTAAACAGATGCTAATAGCTATCCTTCATATTCTCCCCTATTACTGCTACTATCATGTGAAATTATTATATTACTAGTTCTGACTGAGAAAGAAAGCAGCAAGGAAACGTAGCCATCCTCTGGTCGAAGTTGTCACACCGTCAAGATGTGTTGTTGTCCCTCTGTGTGTTCTACGTTTCTGACTTGAAGAAAGTGACTTACCAATGCGTAGTCACATGACCTTATTCTATCACGTAACTACGAGTGTCGCTCCAGGCCCAGTTTCAGCTCAGTGTATTTCCGCGAGCAGACGCCACGACCAACACCGGCGTGTCAAACAGATTTCAAGACGTTTTACTTCATCGAATATCAATTGAACAATTTATCAAGGTCGTCAAGGGACGCGGAGGATAGATAAGATATTCGAGCAAAGGGAAACAGGGTCAGAATCAGGCGATGCTGACCAACCCCACTCAAACGTTCGAGCTGGTTAGTAGCGTTCGAACCATCCCGTCTCTAATAACGGCGCTGTGGATGAAATTGACTTACAAGGTGAACTTTAAGGCAATAAAGGATTCCTGCTCCTTGTAACACTTCCAGCTGGACTTGAAGTTGAATGAATCACCATCAATCTGGTAGTGTTAGAGTGTCAAGTGTTAAGATAAATGTCCAGATGATTGCCCGATTTGCCTGTGCATGTGTTTGACGTCAGAGACACGGGTCGGGAGAATACGTGCACCTTCCTGCGACTTACAAAGATACAAATAAGTTAACAAAAACTCCGGCACTTGGCCACAATTATACTTGCTTCAGCATAATTTGATTGAGTGATAGCGGGGTAACCGGTAACATTGTAACTGATTTAACTATCGAGCTGGTTACATGGATAAACCTTCCTATTTCAGTACCATGTCACTGATTCCATTTAATGAACATCCCGGAGTGCATATTGCGTTGAACACCATGGTGCTGCCTTTACAAATACCAATAACGAACCTGGATACAGGGCAAGGTCAGGCTGGGTACACCATGGGCTCACTGGTGTCAAGGCTGACATTGTCTGAAATTATCAACCACTGCTTAATGTTGGAATAAACATTGATTGTTTTAACAGACACCTAGAGTGGCACAAGCTATTATTGTCATCCAAGTTGCGGAATCTGTGTCGGGATGGAAAAACTCAGCTTCACAGTCTGTAGACGCAAATTGTTTTGTGGTTTTAAGGCAGTCGCTCCAAAATATATTCAGATGAACACTTCACAATTCAGTTCATATTCCACTTACATATGGCGCTACTGACATTCATAATTTCATATATAGAAGATATTCCATATATATGAAATTATCCACAAAAGACTACCTGACACACACAACAATCTGATTTGATAGTTGTCCTTTACATGGTATCGACCGGCTCCGTGGTGTGAGTGGTTAAGTACGCCCAGAGAGCGGACTGGTAAAATATGGTACTTGTTGGTCCCTGCCTGGCGCTCGAGACACTTGTGGGTTACAATGGATTCTGGTCGGCTCGGAACAGTATAATGTGTGTCTGAGTGGGGTATTCATGCTTCACTGCGGTATGGTATCTCAGTGGGCTTGTGTACCATAAAACCAGCTTAAGTCTGAACATTTACAAGCAGCCACTTACATGCCACATACACATGCACGTTGTCATATAGGCGAAGTATTCTCAAGCGTGACGTTAAACGAATTTCACCTCACACTTGGTATCAACATGAAAGCATACAACATTTGATCATTGATTGTTGTCGGAATGTGACGCTGCTCTGTAACATATATGCATGCTATATGTTTGTGTTATAACAAGATGAAGGAGCACCTGCTACAATGTCCTGACAGTATCAACATGTTTTCTTCAACCTCAGAAGTACTCGTACATACGGTGCCTCCATCTGGCAATACCAAATGAAAGCGGCAACACAAGTTTCATAATCTTAAGAAGCTGAAAACAAAGTCCGTTCCATTTTTGTTATTATATCACAAGCACATGTCTACCAATCACGATCAAATAGTGATGATAGAAGGTGTTCTATATGTAAATTCTTGCCAGTGTTACTACACCTGGTACACGGTCATAGGGCGTACAACCACTCATTTCTTGCTTGTGTTTGTTCCAAATTCAGTAACTTGAGTAATGAAAAGTGCAATACAAAGCGTTTCTTTAAGCATTTGACCTCACCAAACGAGCCATACTAAATACAATTCCCCACGACTACAAAGTCTAAACTTCCATCACATCGTAATGACGACTGTTACTGTTGCACGTGTGATACGCCCCAGAGATACACGTGGAGCAATGAGTTAAAACGGATTAACTGCATCTGGGGAGCAGTCCTTCAGAAGGTAAAACGAGACTAACGTGGCAGGACATTTGCTTGATTTACGAAGTGACAAGCGTGGATGCATGAAACAGCATTTGTTATCATCAGGTTAATACGATATGGCCTTCAACGCAGAGAGTGCGTGGGGAGTATCATGCTTAAGTAACGCCACGTCATTGATATCAGTCAATCTCTATCAACGTTTCTGCTGTTGTATGGGAACTCTGTATGAGTCCTAGTCCTCAGCTGCTGCATTCTTCAATGTCGACATATGACATCAGTCCTGCAACTACCCACGTTCGACGGCCTCCTACTACATCTAAACAATGGGGGTTGAAGTATTGTAAAATCATTGTCCTCCTGAGAGGGTACGTAAGTCCCAAAATGGTTCAAAGTTAAGTTAAACCTACCACTATTTTTAATCGTAGCATATATGTTATTTTAATTTATGGCTAGATTTTCTAAAATTGCAAATAGCTGAAGGGATGGTGTAAATCCAGCTAGGGTCCATGCAGGAAGCAAATGTACTGTAAGTCCCCATGGTTCCTAGTATAGTGATCTACCTTCAGTTGTTGGCAATCTATAGCCTGTTTTTATATTGTATTGTCGTGTATAGTTCAAGTATTTTAGATTTGGTTACTAGTTTTAAATTTCTACCTGTGATAATCTAGTTGTTTTACTGTCCTTCGTTGACAAATTTTTATAATTTACCTTTGATATATATTAATCTATAACTTGATTTAGTCACGATATGGCTGGAATATTGCCAAAGTGACTTTAAATTTTAACTCACTCACTCACTACTACAACTAAATAAACTTGATCTTACTATCACATGAGTGAGTGAGTGAGTAAGTGAGTTTAGTTTTATGACGTACTCAGCAATATTCCAGCTAATATGGCGGCGGTCTGTAAATAGTCGAGTCTGGACCAGACAATCTAGTGATCAACAACATGAGCATCGATCTAGGCAATTGGGATACGACGACATGTGTCAACCAAGTCATCAAGTCTGACCACCCGATCCCGTCAAGTCGCCTGTGACAACAAGCATGGGTTACTGAAGATCAATTCTATCCCTGATCTTCAAGAGTTACTATCACATGATGCTCATCAAAGTATGGTATTTACTTTGATATGTCAGCGTCAGAGACGTCTTTGAGCGACATTTAGAAGTGATACACGGTTGATTATGGGTTGCGATCTCCGGACGTATATGGGTCTTGCAGTTGACGCCTTGTCTTATCACTGTGGTTGTTTCACTTTCTCTTTGCTAGTGTTTTTCATTCACCTGATTAAGGAGCAAGAATGTACTCGTGTTCCTCCAAATATAGAAGTGGACATCCATAAAGTCCTTCCAGTGTCAGAAATGTTTGTACATCGACAGGGAGACACCTATTAATGATGGAGACAACAGTGTCATTCGCGTCTATAACCTTTAAAGGCCATGCCATTTCGATGTAAAATGTTCTCGTCACTATATGGCTGAAATATTGCCGATGTGACGTTAAATATTAACTCACTTACTCACTTAAAGGCCATGAGATTTTATTAAAAAAAACAATAAACAATTTCCATTCACATACATCTTGCGAGCCCCAGTAATTCTTGCAAAACCTTTGACAGTACATATGATGAGGACATTAGACAATAGTTGAACAATTGACTTGTCTTTGCATGTGTTGTGACGAATGCCACAGATGTTGACAGGGTACGATCACCCTTTCGCGTACACCTCTTACCGTCGCGTACACCTCTTACCGTCGCAGTTTCAAAACTATGGCGAAAAGGACGCCATAGAATCATACATTTTGTCTGACAATGATCGTGGAACTGCCGTATTGGTTGACTCATTGTCTGTACATTAAATTGTATTAGACAATACAGTCAAAGAGCCTTGGAATCCAGACTACAGGAATTACAATAATCCCCACTTCCTGTTTCCTTTATCTTCGCCAATTGTCACGATGAGTTCCCTCGTGTACATGTAATGTCACCCTTCAAGAAAAGTGTGTAATTCCCTCATGTGTAATCTATAAATCCAGATTCTTCCACTCAGACATAAGCGCGTCTGATCTTTATTACTTAAAGGTTAGCATGGGTCTGTTACATGGGATATCAGTACAGGTGCGCGTAAATGAGGATTAGTCCTAACTTTGGGTCTCGGTGTTCGGAGAAACCAATGAATAGGGGTCCGATTTCACAGATTAATTGTAAAAAGGGTCTGTACTAGGCTTTCAAAGAGATTACACCACTTTTTCATATCCGCATTGTTTAAAATGCGCATTGCTGTAATTTACAAAGACTTTCCGCAGCCATGTTATATATACTATTCCAAAAAAGAAACGCATAACCCAGAAATCTGTTGCGAAAATGTTGTAGTTTCAAACATGTATAACTCGTCCACAAATAGACTTTAGTACATGAATGTTTGCATCAGTTTAGAAGAAGGAAATGTCTATACAACCAAGTGGATAATTTTAGATAACGGAGACGTTCAGCGCCATGGTGACGACGTAGCACGGGCCCGACGTCGGACCTCCTGGCTCTCAGTCCAATCTCTCTCAACCTGTTCCGTACAGTTTGACCGGATATCCTCCGAAGTCCAGGCACCCTGGCTGCTGTGCTCTCACCCGTGGCAGTACGGTCATGCAAATATAGTACCTGGATGTACCGATCTTGGGCTACAGTGGTGACTCGAGGTCTGCCTGTACGGGGACGGTCATTTGTTATGCCTGTTTGGTTGTACGAGCTGTAAGCAGTGATATCTTGCTCAGACTAACATTCAGACGCCTGGCAACAGAAGATTGGTAATCTCCAGCGTGCATTCTTTCAATGGCGAGGTTCGGTGTGCAATTGTGTAAAATCATGTTATCAACACTTCTGTTACATATTTGGGCGATTGTTTGAACACAATAGGTAATTAATAGATTTTTTTTTTTTAAATACAAAACGCCTATGCGTTTCTTTTTTTGGAAAGTATATATAATGAGGGAACGAGACCAAGATAAGTTTCAATCACAGCAAGTTCGATTATCTTACAGTCTGTTTGAGACAAAATGATACCGATGAATTGCAATCTAAAACAAAAACAAATAGACATAAAAGAATCAAACCAACGCGGAGTGCAATAAAAACAGCAGACCAACTATATACAAAAAAAATTGCAGAATATTTGTTACAGAAACAAAAAAAAGTTGTTTAAGAAACTGTCATCATTTATTTGTGCGTTTTCCCAGTTTGTGACAAGGGAGAAGTAGCAACTAAAGGAACAGCTCGAAAAGCGAGATGCACGTGCAACAAACTTTTGAGCTGGCGGAATAGAGCTGTTCCCTACTGCATGAGCTGCAGCGGTATATATGTAGAGGTAATGATTTGCAAGTCAAAACATTGAGTACACAACAGTCTCGTTTCCTGCTGACTGGGTTCCGTCCTATTGCGCATATTAGTACAATAACTAGTCCAAAACTTTGATACCAATTCATTCAACTGGATACATAAATATTAATCAGTATTATTTGATACATCTAAGCACTTGTATATTGCAACACTACGCTCCTTTCTAATCCTTCCAAACACGTTGTGCAGCGTGCTCTGTCGTACACCGTGCTCTGACAAACGGAAATCTGGAAATCGTGGAAATCTCAAAACGAGGCTCTGCCGTTAGAAAAGATTGGTACGGTACTTAATATTATATCAATCACATTGTGCGTTACAGAACTACACTGAATAAGCGCAAAGAACTCATAACAGGTGTAACCAGTGAGCCAGATGAATTGTGAATCATTTTACGACCTCATCAAATAGGGGCAGTCTGTTAAGCCCATGCTGCCTACACCTCGCCATAAAATATGAAAAATACGATGTTATTAAAGGTTAAAATTAAAATTAACTTGTAAATACCATTTTCTTATGAAACAAGAAATTGGAATTCAGTGTAACCACAGTTGTTTGTGGTGTCTCTTTTCACTTTCACACGAGAAAATTCGGATCGGCTTAAAAGTAGGTCATCGTCTGAATAGGTTATTGAGACTCATGTTTCGGTTTGTAAGGAGACAGTTTATTCGTGGCTTTCTGACTTATTACAAACAATGTTACCGATGTGTTATTTTGAATATTCCATTGATGTATGACAAACACACTCCATTGTATACGTATTAAGGCATATTATGATACAGAATGGCCATGTGTGATGGTTCAGTGTCCGGGCCCAGAACGGCACCGTGGTGGATTCGTTTAATGGAACCAACTGTTTCGACATTGTCATTCATTCTTTTGATCGTCAACAAAGTAAAGTGTAATCGTATAATGTATTCCTCTGATATGTTGTACGAGGCACAACACGTGGCACCAAATCGTGTTTCGGCAGTACAGACCACGCTGGTATGCTATATCGTATATTGCCACGATGGTGCGATATCCACCAGGTGGAGCCATCATATATCATATTTGCAAACTGTTCTTGTGTCAGACCAGAGTCCGTTAAGTAAACGGGTTAATACAGTCAATTACACCCACGTTGGAGGATGCTTTGATGTAGTTCTTGGGATATGTGTGTGTGTGTGTGTGTGTGTGTGTGTGTGTGTGTGTGTGTGTGTGTGTGTGTGTTTAAAATCGTCTCAGTTGTCTTACAATAAACAGTTTAAATTCCTTACATATATCTGATGTTCTAATAACTTCAACTAATGTTTAAGTGAACGTTGAATATATCTGTTTAGCCATTGTTTATGATAGTACAGTGTTTGCTGAATGACTCTGTGGGATTGGGGCATACATTGTATGATCATTGTTTGATCAGCGTTAACACATCACCATTTGCTCACGATACAGTCGGAATTGTACAAGCAGAGGTTTTTAAATTAAATACAGCCAGGTTTTGTTCCTTTTAGTATGTTATTGGAAAGCTGACTCTACAGAAGATTCACTTAATAGCTAATACCATGTGAGTTTAAACGTAACGTTCCGATAATGTGGCGTCTCCGGTAGTAAATTCATGTCCCAGTTCAGATGCTTGATGGGCCTTTAGAAGTAGGAAAGTAACCTAACAACGGATGGTATTATTTACAACACGAGGCTTCTGGGCTACTTCTTGCCCCTTCATCGGGTGAATGATGTCTCAGTCACGAGGTAGTGCTATACAATCTTACAGCTGTTAAACATTGTGCCAGGAGATTCAGAGAGCCACAGTGGTGTACTATATATTGAGTGCGGGAATGTACTAGAATCCTCCTCTGATGCATAGAACATAATGGATTGTGGTAGAATTTTCTACGAACTTATTCTTAGGCATATAAGCGGAGAGAGCTCTTGCCACTCATCTCACATTATATCTCAATATTTACATCTCATTACATATCAATGTTACATCTCATTACATCTCACATTACAGAAGGCCAGCATTGAGTGTGACGACCACTATACCCTGCAAGACTTAGTTGCAAGTTGGATCACTGTTAGTGTGAAGTGAATATTACCATCATATTGTCTTAATTGCTCTAATCGCTGATAATGTTTTTTAATGTGCCTCTTCATTTGTATTGCCACTCTATTTTGTACTCCAATAGTGATGCTTTTGAACTGAATTTGTATTAATTTGTGAAAATACAATTGTTAATTATATCACATTTTTGTGTTGTTTGCTAGTTTCACATCGTGTTCTCTTACGGATTGATTCACGGTTAACTTTTAACTTGGGAATCAACGCAGAACGCAATATTGATTCAAGGACGTTATCTGTCATGTAATATCTTTAATTCTCCCCTACTCCATCAGTGTGTCTGGACCACTGACGTTAGAACATACCCACTTATCCAGTCGCTTGCTTGTACATCTAGTGATTCAGTTATCCAGTAAATCACACCCAAGCCAGTCAATCCTTATTCACATTATTCTGGAGTCGTTTAACACAATCAAATCTAGGGAGCTAAAGCTTACTGAATTATTTTGCCACTGGCATCAAATAAAGCATTTAATATCCTTTGATGCAACAAGTTCAACTGTGTGCTATGCCATATAATGACTCATTCTCGGCATTGAACAGAAATCAAAATGAGGAACTGATTCCGACACAATTTGGTCGGTGATACGACAAATTTGGAAGTGTCCTTTTAGAAAGATGTAAGATTAAAGTTCTTAGCCCAATATCCTTCATTTGACTTTGAGAAACGGAGGAGAATCTCTGATTCAAGTGCATGAAGAATAACAGATGAGCAAAGAGGGGTGCACACTTGGTGCCAGTGGAACAAACTATTTCCAGCACAAATGCTTTTGCTGGTAGCCGTTCGCCTTTTTCTGTCTATGAATATATTTAACAACGTTAATCACTGTAAATATATGACAATGCTGGAGTTCCCCTAAATGATGCTGCTGGAATATTGCGTTAAATTAAATACTAACTTCAATTCAGCACACTAACTCATTCACTCATATAAGACCGCCTCCGTGGTGTAGTGGTTAGAGCGTCCGCCCGGAGAGCGGAAGGTCGCGGGTTCGATCCCCGACCGCGTCATACCAAAAGAGGTTAAAATATGGTACTTGTTGGTCCCTGCCTGGTGCTCGGCATTAATTGGTACAACAAGGACTGGTCGGCTCGGAGTCAGTATAATGTGTCTGAGTGGGGTATTCATGCTTCACTGCGGCATGGTATCTCAGTGGGCTAGCACTATAAAACCAGTTTAAGTCTGGGCTAGTACCATCAGCCGCACATACACACGCATGCACGTCGTCATATGAGCGAAATATTCTCAAGCACGACGTAAAACCCAATTTCACCCCATCTCACCTCTTAGTACAAGGTAGATATCAGTGTATGTTCTATCACTTCCAAACCATCAGAACCAATCAGACATCTGCTTTCCTTTCAGAATGAAGTCAAGATTACTGGCATCTCTATTGTAGACATCCCTTTTTAAAGTTCATGAGGATCTCATTTCAGCCTTGTCCGCCATGATATTGATGAAAGTGGCGTAAAACCACTCATTTGAGCATCCTTGCCTCGCCGTGGCGATACGTCTTATTCATTGGTCTTCCTCCAAGAAAAAAGGCAACACTTTTTGCAGACATTACGGAACACCTTGGCTCTCCAGCATTTCATTGGCGGCACCAAGCATCTATCACCGGACACGCAACCAGCATATATCTGCACTGCTGGAGGCGCTCCGTCTCAGCCCATAGACCAATCAGAGGCTCTGATCATCAGCAACCACAACACACAGCACGTGGCGTAGTGATGCCCTTTATGTACTGGTTGATAGATTTAAGTTTTTTACATATAATATAATTTGTTATATAATGGATAGTTATTTTGGCATTTTATAGCCAATGAATAAAAAGCCAGTATCCGACGTGGTCATGTATTGATAAACTATGTAGGTTCACTACTTTTATTGTTAAACAAACATGGCGTCACTTTTTTCTGTCGGCGATCGAGTCAGAATTGTTACGCGTTGATTTTCATGTTGAAACAATAACTGGAAATCAGTCCAACTGCTGGTTTTCTTGCAACATGGAATGTGAATTGACTGACGCCCTTTCATATGTAGAAAAGCTTTCATAACTCTTTGTGTAAGGCTACATTGGAATGCTCCGGTATAGGCAGCGAAATGTCCAGGCCAGTCTGATCTATATATAGCATCCAGCATTGTTACACAAACAATGTAATACAAATGCAACACTGTTCCACAAAGAACAGCACTGTCGCATAACAGTGTTAACTATCGATATCTGGACAGATTCCTCGGATAATTGTAATCTAACAGTCTCAGATGTCGAAAATCAGTGGGGGTTGGGGGTGGGGGGTCACAGCAGGAGATTTTGACAAGTCCTGGCATCGTTGGAAACATTGTGTAGCAATATACTAGGGCTTATTTTCCATGTCTTTATCTGTTCGACTTTAGAATGTTGTATTAGGTAGGGAATGTTTATTGCAAACGTACTTTCCCAAAACACGTTCGCGTGATTACTTCCATTATATATCTGTGTTAATATTACTGGATGAATATGTTGCCATTGCACACAATCGCTAACATCTGTGTATACAGTTATAACCCTAGGCCTCTATGTAGCAATGTCATTCTCCGGAGTGAGTGAGTGAGTTAAAATTTAAAGTCACGCTCGCAGTCATATCGTGATTATGAAAGCTATATTATAACAACAACACACTTAAATAATTTGAATAAATGTCAACAAAGGACAGTAAGGTAACTAAAATATCACGGATTCACATTGAAACTAGCAAGCAACCATAAAACGATTTTTCTATACACGACACAACATGAAAACGGACTATAGATCACCAGCCAATGAAGGTAGAATCCCACACGCGAGATCATGGGGATTTACAGTCAGATCCCTTCAAAAGTTAGCGATTGTCGACAAATCTAGCCATAAATCAAAATAACGTTTATGCAAGTAAAAAAAATGGTAGAAACAAAATTGATGGAGTGTGTGTGTGTGTGTGTGTGTGTGTGTGTAATCCTTTCACACTACTTAAACCCCCTTCAAGGATACAAAAAAAAAAAAAAAATAATAATAATTGTAATAGTGTATCGACAATGGCTAATACGGCAACGTCATAGAATGACCTCTTCAACTCTGGACTGACAACATAAGAAGGTGTAATCCAAAGTTAGTTCAGTTTCCTGTAACTTATAAAATTTATTTACCTGCCTGGGTGTCCCAATTCTGTGGCAATGAATCACGGATGTAAGATCTAATCATAGGTTTATAGCCACTGTAAGGTAAGATTTGTTGAGTGCTGCCTAAGCAGAAGAGCAGGAAATTTTGTGCTACCTGTGATTTCATCCTGGCTGGGTGACCAACAGAAGACGATATGGTATTGTTGTAGAGTTACGGTTTGAAGCAAGATCAATTCAGTAATTTCAATTAAAAGTGGCTGGTTGGAACACACGTTTTATAGCCTGAAGACACCTTTGTTTGTTTTCTTGTTGTCTAAGGCCGCACTAGCAATATTTAAGCTATATGTTTGCGGTCTGTAAATAAGCGATTCTGGACCAGACAATCCAGTTATCAACATCATGAGCATCATTCTACGCAATTAGGATACGATGACATCTGTCAACCAAGTCAGCGAGTCTGACAACCCGATCCCCCTAGTCGAATTTTGCGACAAGCATGGATTGCTGAAGACCACCAATTCTAACCCGGGTCTTCACAGGTATAGTTGGCGTTAAGAATACATTCATTCAGTATATGAGTTTATTACCCACGTGGTCAACGTATGGGTAGTTACATATTAATCTCGTACGTCACACGAGTGTCGTATCGCGTTGACCTGTGTCGTAACGACTTGACCTGAAATTCTAACGATTTGATTGATAACCGATGACCTCTCAATTAGGTCACATTCTGACGTAACTATTTTTCATTCATAACAAACACGTGAATTCATTCATTCTACAACTTAAATGCATTGTGGGAATGTAAACATTGCGAACGTTGCCGTGTCGCTGTTTAATTGCGAGTCGAACTGAGACATTATATCTGTCGAAAAACATAAACGCAATGTTTCCACCAGTGATGTTAGCCGAATGAAGCAACTGGAAACCAAGAAACGAGGTGCAACGGAGTAGTTTACTGAAGGAGGCTGTACGAGGCGATGACAACTGGCATGCATCGTGACGTCGGTTACCATGGCAGTGACGTCATTAGTGTGACGTCATGCAAATATTGTACTACAGTACAAAACTCTTCCGCAACCTCTTTATGAAACCGGTTTCGGTTTGAAACCAAAAACATAACACAAATACGCTATTTTGTCAATTTAAATGCATGTAAGACGTGGGTAATAAATAAAATGACACTCGATTTCTCATTATACGACGCATACGAACTCGTGACCTTCCTATGTTATCTGACCTCGCTTTCGCTCGGTCAGATACCATAGGAAGGACACTCGTTTCGTATAATTCGTATGTAATGAGACCTCGTGTAGTATTCTCTATATAGCTTCCCCTCTAATAAATAGCATTGTTTCCGGTTCTAACCTATCACGACCCCTTGACATAATCAGTCCTTTCCATCAACCGGAGTCCCTGTCACTCTGCATGTTTACATTTACTAATTACACACAAACACGACACCATCGCGGGATTTGAAGCTACTGCGTCGTAGATGATGTTGGTGATGACGAATCAATAGCAGGTTCTTGAATTACGTCTGTCGTAATTATCTTGCTTTGTACAGCAATAAACTGCGTAGAATGACTCTAGAATCAGGCTGACATCTTTGACGCCCTTCACGTTTACCCCTCATCTTGATTAAGCAGCCATCAGGGACCGTCATATCAACGTAATGGTTTCTATGAAATTACCGGAAGAAATTATCACTTGTCAGTGATGTAATGTGCTCCAGATATAATTACTGCATGAAATTTGTTACCTGCGAACTATGAAGCATTACTTCAATTAATCGATGTAATGCTAACCATACTTTTATTCCACTTGGCTCTATTTATTCCACTGGATGAGAGCTAATCCCTGATGTCCTCACAGATTGAGAGTGTAAATTTGGTGTGGCACTGCTCTAATTAGAGTTTCAGCTTCATCTTCTCGTATCAACTTAATGTGGGAGGACCGCCCGAAATGGGGCGGCTCTTATACATTCATCCAAGAACACGATTGCGATAGTCATAAGAAATCTCTACTAAAAGACAATTCCAACTGTGTTTTAAGCACTATGCAATAGTGCTCGATAACACATGACGCTAGGTGTTCTGTGAGCATGTTGTAAGCCTTGTACAAAGACTTTCGAATGTTGTAACCTTGGTAAATATTTCTACCAAGATATTTTGAAAGGGCATGCTCGATTGCACCCGATTACATCGGTTACATTGTTGTGTTACATTTCTAGTGTGTGTGTGTGTGTGTGTGTGTATGTGTGTGTGTGGATTGATTCCTCACATGGGTACAATTCTGGATGGCCCCCGCTGTGATATGCATGGCTGGCTAAAAGCGGCGCAAAACTAAACTCCTAATTTTGAAAAAAACAACTCGGAAACTTTGTATAATTGGAAATAGTAAGATATTTAATGATTTCATTTGCAATAACAGTTACAACCAAATCATCAAACAATACCCGAACACGAAGAGAGTCCTCTTTAAAAGCCACAGGTCTTAACACTCTGTTAATAATGAGTTTGCCCACCGTGGTTTCGGATCATTCGTCACAGCGAGATCTCATGGATCTGACAGGTGTCTGTAGTGATGCCCGTGGTATTGCCTGCCATTCTTGTTGATGAAATGCAACCAGCTGGAAGAGCAGGAGGAGGAGGGTGGTTTTCAAGAACACGTCGGCCCAAAATGTCTCAGACATGTTCAATTTGGGCGAGATCAAGGGAATAAGCCGGCCAGTGCATCCTCTGAACACCCTTTAGTTGAGAGAAAGTCAGTAGCAACACGTGCGTGATGAGGCCTGACATTACCATCTTGAAGCACACCACCAGGTCCAATGGCGTTAAGAGCCGAATCACAAGGGTCCGACAATCTCGTCCCTGTATCGAATACCATTCAAATTGCCTTGAACGTGATAAAGGGGAGTCCTGTAGTGCAAACTGAAGCCACCTCAAACCATCACCGACCCTCCGCCGAACCTGTCATGCTTCAGACATTGGCATCTCGGAAGCGTTCACCGCGCCTTCTGAACACACGAACGCGGCCATCCTGGAACATTAAACTGAAGCGGGATTCGTCAGTGAACAACACTCGACCCCATTCTGGCGATTCCAACGCAAATGGGCACGACACCATGCACGCCGGGCTTGTCTGTGACGTTGAAGAATAATTGGTCTAACAGCAGGACGTCTACTATGGATACCAACAACACGAAGATTTGTTCCGAGTGGTTTTGTGCTGACGTTCACATGTGTTGCCTGTCGAAGAGGTGGCACTGGAGCATTGGAGGTGGTGAACCTCTCACGCAGAGCCGTCAAAACGACATAGCGATAATCAGCCCTTGGCGTGGTCTATCTTGGACTCTTCCAGTTGCCTGAACTCGTTCCCATAGACGATGAATTACAGATGGGGACATCTGCGGGCGTCTTCCATTTCTCTGAAGCTAACTCCATCTAGACGCCACCCAATAGCTCTTCCACGATCTTCAGTACTCAGAGGTCGACGCACCATACTGAATCAAAGAGACACTCCGTTGACAGTTTACCTGTTTGCATTTGAGCACATTCTTCTCATTTGTTTTGGCCACATTGACCGACGCCAAAACGCAACCAGTATCCGATCATAAAAGGTTTTACCTGCATGTGTGGATGCTTTACATCTGCATTGTTAAAAAGACACCACTAGACAATGCATCAGTGTTTTATTTATTAGAACATGTTATATATAATCTGAGGTCTACCAAATATGGGGCATTCCCATACTTGTTTGAAGGAGTATATTTTGAGAATGGCATATTTGTACGTTCTAGATGCGAATGTCATAAGATACGGATTACCAATGGAGTGGATATTTTGTCACATACACACTTGAAACCTATTTGGCTTCGCCAACGGAAAGATCTTTTGCAAACTGACAGCATAGAATGTTAGTAGATATAACGTGTTATATTGTACCACTAGATCTTCATTGTACCACTTCTCCATTTTTGTACTACAACTCTTTCATTGTACCACTAGATCTTCATTGTACCACTTCCATTTCCTTTTGTACTACAACTCTTTCATTGTACCACTCAGATCTTCATTAAAAAACCACTTCTCCATTTTTGTACTACAACTCTTTCATTGTACCACTAGATCTTCATTGTACCACTTCTCCATTTTTGTACCACTAGATCTTCATTGTACCACTATATTTTCTGAAATGGGCAAGAGTGACGAAGTTGCCTTGGGCGCCGCAGGTCGTTGTGCGCAGGTCGATGTACGAACCAGGGTGCCCTTGCACAAAGCGATCGTAGAGCCGTACGTCGGTCCTACCTGACGTTGACGCCACATCACAGAACAAGTTGACATTGACCAAGCAGGTTCGGCCTTGGTAGGCTGGAAACTGGGAACTGTGAGTCATGGTTGCCAGTGATTGTACAGGCGAACGTGTTAATGTCCAGCGTCCAACTGTGATCAGGCAAGTCAGTACCAGCACCCACCAGTCAATGATCAAGACCTTGAGAGCTGTCTCATCAAGGCGTGTTTGACGTCATCGGCACGGCGACGTGTTTGGGCCTGCACTTTGACGCACTAAAGGTTATGCTCAACATTAATCCAGGTATTCATGACCTTGCAGTGACTTTACGTATCACGTATCACACACGTATCAGTGGGGTCATTGTTACCGTTAAGATTCTGCTATTATGATGTAGTGAACAATGTTCACGTGCTGCTCAACTACCACGCCCAAACGCCACTTTCATTAAGTATATTTTTATGAAGTGCTATTTTGATTTGCTTTAATCGTCCTCGGTGTACTTTCGTTTTGAACGGCAGGTGTCAGATTTTAATGAGTTGCGAAGCACAACAAAGTTAATAACTTCACTGTAAGAGACACGCACTTTATTGCAAAGCTTCCATGTATGCTATGACAGACGGGTGGTGGGCCTGGCGTTATTCATCAACTCCATCGTTACTACAACTAACTCTCAATAAATTCATTAATGATCGACAGAGGATCAAATGATGAAGTTAATCTGTAAAGGGTTGTGTCTGGATGCGCTCAAAATAGCATGTAATATAATGATCCCACTACTTACTGTGTCTACTACAGTTATAATCATGTATATCACATATTGCTGTTCAATATATATATACCGTTTTCTTTGTTTGTGCGCAGGCGATTAGCTGTCTGTACTAGAACCTATACTTCATAGTGAAAATCTAATCCCCAAAGCATATGTTATATTGACCACTTCTAAAAGACATTGTGTACTCATAGCTTCTCAACGATACCTGATGGGACTCAAAGTACTGTAGAACCTGTTCTTACTGAGGAAAGTATAATCATCATTATACCACGTGACGTCGTCTCTCTTATTCGGGATAATCGCTATAGAGGGTTTGATCACTGTTGAATGCAGTAAATGTGATTAAACTGCTGGGTACAAAGTGGATGTATACGATGTACTTGTAAGGACAGGTGGTATAAAGTCGCGCATATGCACTTAGCTTTCAAAAGCAGCTGATGAGAAAAATACGGAAATGAAAACCTCCGACATTTCGCCACAATAATGAGAACACCGGTTGTGGAGAGATAACTTCAAGAGAAGATAAAACGTACATTGCACACCTCATATTGGCAATATAGAAACGATGATGGAATAGTAAGTTGAAGTTGATCTAAGTATCTTCGATATCTTAGTGAAATATCGTTTTTCAAGTAAAATTAAATTATGTATTCAGCTGCCAGCTTGATCTGGGATTATACTTTTAATTGTCTTGAAACATGAAGCGGGGGATATTCTTAAAGAGTAAATATTAAGATGACCAATATTTTATGTATTAAAAATACATATTTTTGAGAAGCAGACTCATTATTCCTTCAATATTGCCATATACTCAGGAAGTAATTTAAAGTTAAAGCAAGCGTTATTTAGTTTCAACAAAATTAGTAAACACTGTCCGCATCAGAGGGCATTGTCTGTTCTGGAGTAAGAGGTACGATTAAGGGGGATCAGGTGGTCGAATCACATGTAGTCGTATCAAGTTGCGAATCGATGCTTATGCTGTTGATCACTGGATTGTCCTGAGGTCAGGCGCTCGATTATTTACAGACCGCTGCCATACACCTGGAATATTGCTGAGTGTGTCGTAAAACTTAAGCACTCCTCACTCTGTTCTGGAATATATATATTAATTGGGGACCGTCGTCGTGAGTTTGTTGTTTTAACGCCGATTTTCGGCTATGCCACGATGGTTTGTGGATAAGTCCCCAGTTGATGCTGGATACTTGATCACAATCCAGAATTTACCACCGCCTGTCCACGCATACCAACCGCCACAACCAGTGGGGAGGACTGTAATATTTCTTTGATCCTGCGGTTGCAAACTTATGATTCCTGAGGACCCAGCGCTAGGTTCTCGAAGTCCAGGAGGGCGCCAGTAAAATTAACCGGCTACTCTGTGTTGGTAGGTGGTTTTGTGGATAGGTGGGAAGTACCAGTACAGCAGAATATCTTTACCCCCCTTTCTACTGAACACCTGTATTATTTCAGTGATCAATTTTTAAATTTTAATATAGGAAAAGTTTGGGGTTACTAGATTTTGAAGATAATGTATAGAGAGCACCTATTATGTGGACTTTTTCAATAAGGTGGAGCAAATCTGGCGGGTTCCCATTAATTTATTGTCTCCCTTTGGTGAAGTATTATATTTCCTAATTTATGAATATTGAACTTTGGGCCATAATTTGCGGATGGCGAATAATTTGAAACAAGAATCGGCGGCTTTTATGGTTGTGGATACATTAAGGTTTTATTTTCATTGTGGAGATGGGTGAACTTTTAGGTGGGCTTGAATTTGATTTTGAGGAATGTTATTCTCCCACAACTCGGCCACCACCAGTCCCCGCCATTGTTATGTCATTTGCTGTGGTGCGACGTCTCAAACGCGCCACCAACTGAGGAAACGTTTATGCCCGATGGCAGCGCACTGTCACAGACGGCCACGCCCGTTATCGGTGGGCACCCATGTCGTCCCTGTACCTGCTGGGCAAGTCGTTCACACTGCCTGCCCCTCCAGGCCCAGGCCATCCTTGCCCAGGGAGGATGGTTCAGCTTTTCCTCGATTGATTGCTACTTTGTCCGCTGTCAGCCGGCACGGCCGTTTCGCCAGTCTCCTGTGCTCGGCCTGACCTGACTGTCCGGGCCTGCCCAAATGCAGCAGTGTTCATCTCGCTCCAGCCTGCATCGGGACTGCCATCCCAGTCAGCCCAACGGTGTTCCCATCAACTTCCGTGCCTCGGCCATTCCTATTCGTCCTGGGCCCTTGCAGTCACTTCCTGTCACATTCCACCATCCTGCCTGCCCCACGCAGCCAGTTCACTCTGTCTGGGGTTTTCATTAAGGATTTGACTTTATCCTGTCGGCCCTGTTCCAGCTCTACTTCCTCGTCCTGTGCCTGCCATTCCACCTCATCTCGGCCCAGTCTCACCTGCGCTTAAAGTTCACTGCCCACGCACACCTATTCTATCCTGCCTGGCCCCAACGCAAGGTTCACTGTCTCAGTGCCTCACCATTCCACCCATTCCTGCCTGCCCAACGTGCGAAAGCTCCATTTGTCCATGCCGAAGCTCAAAGGACCATTCCTGTCCCCGCCTGCCCCACGCAGGCTCCACTTGTCTGCCTGACCCATCCTCATCCTGCCAGCCCACGCGGCTAGTTCATCTCCGCCGAATTCATGCTTAAACATTTGAAACAATGTAACAACGCCCCTGCACCAACATTCATGAACATCAAAGTTCCATTATTTGATACACACCAAGTCCCACGTCGTTCACAAGCATCCCACCTGATATCCTGATCCCCAGGTCACCCAGCGACCTAACTCTGAGCATCTGACCCCAGTCATGCCATCCCAACTCCTGCCCAACCCATCCATCCACCATCTGCCCGACCATGTCCAGTCACTGCACCCGACCTGACACGGGTCCCCATAATCACGATATTGCTTTGTATATATTTCGAAAGATGGATGATCCAACCATGCCTGGAAACAAACGTCAACCTATTCAAAATATCGTCCTGCACGGTAACGCCCATGACTGCCTTCAAACCTTCATCTCTGTCCTGATTATTCAGGCATATCAACTGATGCAATGAATGAGTCTCGCTGGAGACACAACCGATGGCCAACCCCAAAATGGAATGGTCGCATCATGTCATTTCAAGCCTCATTCATGATGCAAAGAAACCACGAGCTTGACCCCAATACCCCAAAACACGCGAAATGACCCCTGTTCATTCCAAACCAGCCACCACGCAGCCCGCAACTGCCTGTCCGAACCACCGCATGATGGAGTATGTCTTCGCCGTCAGCATTGTCCAGTGAAGATTATGGAGCGGAAACACCGCAACGCTCACCACGGTACCCACGCACCCGAACCCAAAGTTCTGCGCAGCGGATTGATGGAATCGCTGTCGAATGGCCACCACTCGTTCTCTGAATAACTCGGTAATTAAACAGGGTAAATGCAGGTGCCAGGTACGACTTATAGGCTTTTTCCAGAGTATGATGGTCTTACCGGACGCTGGAAAGTTTTTTTGAGTGACGTCATCTAATTCCCTGTTGTAAAGAATGGAAAGAGAATGAGTTTTTCAATCGGTTGAATGGACTTGTCCAATGAATGAAATTGATAAATCAGTCTGATTAATTAACCGATCAACGCTATATACGATTCCATTTTACCATTTTAACGAAGGTAAGTACCGGTGGTGGTAGAATTTTGAGAAACAGCAGTTGAATAATTGATTTTCGGAAGGTATTTACAGCACCAAACTGAAATCTGAAATGGTGGAATGCGACGGCGATGGCAAATCCTCTACGCCGCGGAGGCCTCTACATTCCGATACGTTCTCGCAAACCATCATGCACCTGCGCCCGCCCGCTACGTCCGTCATCGTCGCGTTCTAAACGCCCGCCAGCCCGTGCTATTTTCCGCTAATTTTACCATTCAACCCGTGTCCATTTGCCCATCTCGCCCGCCGGTCAACGATGTTCTGTTCGCATGTCCCCACTTCCGCCAGATATTTGATGTCCGCTTTTAAAGATTATCGATACAAACATTTGCGCATGCAGCCACGTTCACCAAAACTTCATACCGTACCGCCCACGCACCACGGAACACCATGCGGCATTCATCCCCGTCGTCCCCACCAGCACCACCACCCTGTGCTAACGCACGCCCAAACCGCTACCAATTCATCACACCTTAACTGATCTTTTTCTTTCAGCGTTAGCATCCGTTATCGCCCGCAGCCACCATCCCACCGCGCCAGCAACCCACCGAAACGTCCTGCATTCACTACTGTTCGTCATTTAACTGGAAATTGGTCCCGGTGATGATGCCAGCCATCGCGCCACCGGCGCATTCCCACGCACAACTGGCGTCAGCTCAGCCGCCAAATAATGAGGTGATTGTTGATGACATTTTTTGTATAGGATGGAAAAGAATGATGACGACGACAATACGTTGATTTCGAGCATTTTAGGTGACGTCACCGAGCATTGTTCACTTCGCCACTGCCCCCGCCACCGCGTCGGTGTTCTAATGATGAAGATTTGAACTTAATTGGTTCTTTTTGGTTTTAGGCGAAATCTAAACAGGCTTCAACTGGGTAAAATCATACGAACCATTAGGAAAAGTAATAAAATATTAATGTGCTTAATGAAGAATTCCATTTTAAATAGCGGGGTTAAAGTTTAGATGATCAATATAAAGTATCAATGGGGTGGCGTACAGCAATGAGTTGCTACCAAAACCATATGGCGTACCACCACCATTCACCTTGCCAATGAAAATCCCTGTCATGACGGTGCCTGAAGGAGCACTACCATATATGGCACGATAATATGAAAATGAAGCGATATTCATTTCACTCACCACGAGTTCCCGGTCATTCTTTCGCAGCCCCATTACCAAACCCTCCTATTCACGCGGAATTGTCCCTACCCACCCAACTGATAACCAAACCGCCACATACCCACCATTTCATCTCCCACCGTAATCAAAAACAGGCAGCGCGGATACCGCGACCGCCTCTGCAACTTATAACGCATTATATAACACCATGGCCCCGCCCGCCATGGCTGCAAAATGCCATGCCACTGTTATACATTCTACGCCCGGCGCCCAGCACCGATAGCGGTTTTAGGAGGATCCTAGCACTTTGAGCCCAATGAGGTATTAGCATCTGTTCTTCACTCAATCTTATTGGTACGACGACAACCCACGCCACCATGCCCCACCAACGTCTTGAACGAACGCGGAAAGAGCCGGAGGGAAGAGTGGTAATTGTACTGATGTCGTATTGGTGATTTGAGAGAACAAGAGAGATTTGCCCTGGTTCCGACGAACATGCGAAACAGTTAAAATATCCTGCTCATGTCAGTCGCATCCCGGTTTCTTCACTTAGTGATAGGACCGTTTATAATGTTTCTTCTATAGAGAAAGAAACGGAACGAATTAAACTTCTGCGAAAAGCGTTGTGGCGAAGACCGAAAACGTTCAACGCCACCAATAAAACCGAAAAATTTGTTTCAACTCAAAACAACGTTCCAACCTGTCCATTTATTAGAATCCATAAAGGTTTATTTTTTGATGAAGTTAGCGACTTTTAGTTCGGTTCAGTGTAACTATCCTTCCTGAACTCCAGTAGGATTAAAGATATGCGTTTGTATTATCTGAGTGTAACTGAGTTATAACTGATTGATCTGTTTTGGTATTGGTTTGTTTTGGTTATTCATCATCTTTGTAACTATGATCCTCCCTTTATCCACGATTATTATAAATGTTTCGGAGCCTACGAAGAATGTAGTTCAGGGAGTTAGTGACATCCAACGTTGATTTTGTGCATTTTGCCGACGTACGATCCGTTCCGGTTCGATATATACGAAAACCCAGCCGCCGGCGGGAACATCACTGGATTACACCACCATGTTCAAAATGCGCGAAACGCCGAACAACGTTTTGCAGCGACTATTGTTCACAACGTATTATATGATGATTTAGTGAATTTGATACTTCCATAATTCCTTTGAGAAGGCGATGAATTGAAGGCAACCGATGAGGTCGGTCGTTCCGTTCCGGCAAATTTGCCGTTTACCATAAAACCCAATTCATATCATCGTTACCATCACCGATGTTCCGTCAACCGGTCGTTCGAATGGTTAACGCATGTCATCGCTGTTCACCGATCATCGTCGTCCGGTTTGATCCGGCCTCGCCCACCATTACGGCGCTCACGCACTATAACTCTTTAACCCGCGATACCATTTGTTCGGTAAAGTCTCCATAATACGCAACCATCCCATTAACCTGAATGCGTTTCCACGTTGAACGCCGGTACGATTGACGAATTAATGGGGATGAATTAGGGATCTGATTTATTCACCATTTTGTACACCACAACGCACGTTTTCATTTTGAAATGATTCTGATCCAGCGTCCAAAATCGTATCGACGCACCCATGTCTCTATGATTGTTTCGAACGTCGTCCCACCAGGCCACCTCCCGCACGCACGCGATGCGGTAAACCATCATATCCCCTAAACCGCCATGCAGACGTATGCTTAACGGTGAAGATCCAACCGAATAACGATCCCAATAAACAATCATTATGAGTCATATTCCTGTTCCACCGGACAACGGAAGTGTTTTATACGGTACGTCATCAGTGTTGCCAGAGCCATTCGATGTATATCCGTAACTCCATATTATTCCGAACGACCACAGTTCCGTTTCGCGCGAACGGTACTATGAATTAGTTTCAATCGTTGCTATCGACTAGAAAGATGAACAGAAGCCATCAGCCCGGCATTGTTCCGACGATCTCGGCCGCACCACGAAATAACGGCCACCCACGCGACACGGTCACGAAATTATTCGCATCGTCGCAACGAAACTGAAAACCGTTCGCAGCACCACCATTAAACCGCGCATTGGTTGATGATTTTACCTTCCACCATCCGATTAAGAGCGGAAACCTTTGAACGTCTACGAACAAACGTTGGTTCGAAAACCCATGAAATCCGGTCCCGTTCCAGCGATTATAATAGTAACGAATTAAAAAGACATTTTCAACGTAAACGCATTTAAACCACGCTCAGTATCGCACCATACAAAACCATACCGGTACCGTTGCCACACCATCATTTGATTTCGCCGAACGGTTATCCCACGCCACCACCACGCGCCCGCGAACCCGCCGAAGCCAACTTCATTCACCAAACAAACCGGTTCCCAACCAGCGACCTACTACCGCAGCCGCGTACTTACCACGCAATACATTAACGCCCAGTTGCACGAGATCTGCACCGCCTGAATTGACGCCTTTGCCTACCAATTCACCAATTTTAGGGTTGGCGAATTCTTTTCGGGGTCCATTTGCGATTGTAAAACACCAAAGATGTTTGCCGAGATAGAAATTGCTGATGTCCGATAAGCGAGCCTAAACAATAGGGTCACCCAACCGGTTATCTATACGCGAATCCTCCGGTTTCACTTTAACCATCCGCAGAATCTGAAAAGATGATATTGATTGATACGATTTATCAAACCTTCAGCCACTTAAATGACAGTTTGGCGACCGCGATCATCCGTTCGAATCGCCAGTTCGCCCCAGCCATCCAAAACCAACCACGTTGCCAACCCAAGTTCATTTCATCTCCACCAGATCGAATCTCGCTCAACCGGTAAACTGGTTACCCACCGTCACGCAACCGTCAACGTCCGACCAAACCCGAACCGCGCGAAAACCAGCACGACGTAAGCAGATGTCATACCATTGTGGATGTTTTAATTTCAGACAAATAGGGATTAATTTCTGACAACCAGTCTCATAGGGCAGAAAGGGGAGCTTTTGCATTCTGTACAATATAAAACAAAGCCACCTAAACCGTATAATGCTGGAAAAGTAAACTAAAAGTCCAAGAAAGGGAAACGGAACAAGGGATAAAGTACGACGCCTTCAAGTTTGGTTCCGCTAAGTGAGATCGCTCCTCTTCCCAACGAGAAAGGCACGGAGGACCCCCACCCCAGCCAGCAGCCAGTTGATTAAGGAGGCGAAGAAACTCGACAAAATTCGTTGTACAGGTACATAACATAACCTGGTTTGACCTGCTATAACCATTAGGTTTTGTTCCTTTGATCGTGCTTTATTTGTAGTTTTCTGAACTCCCGCCAACGAGGGGGATTTACGCCGCATTTTAAATTAACGCTATCTTCGAATGCCATGTCGTTTTCAAACCATTCCGCCCGCTGTCACCGACCCGGCCACGCCCGCACCACCAGTTCGAATGAAACCCGTCCATATCCAACCGCCCTTACCGCCAACGCAAACAACCACCAAACGTTCCACAGTCGGTACCACTTTCACCAGCGTCAACTGAATATCCGGTGATCCCGTACCATCTATAATTCCAAACGCCGCGCCGTTCGGCGCGGAAAACGCACACAGCCATGTCGTTTACGCCAGTTCCGCCGATACAAACCGTCATCGTTCACGCCTAATGCGTCTTTCCAACGTCACTTCGCCAACCACGCGCCGCTGCTCGCGACTCAACAAGAAGGATTGCGCACCCCTGCTCGAACCGTCCCTACGTCCTGTTGATCTCTATTTGTTTTGGTGGAGCGAAGTTGAGATTAGCGGTGCCAAGTCGTCATTTGTTATGGAGAAAACAGCCAGGCTGAAGTTGTTCAGAGAGAAAGTGAGTTGATCAGCGATTCCGTCCTACCCGTACCACCAATCACCATTGATTCCCGCCATCCCGCACCAAACCCGAACGAAAACGCAATATCACCGTCCCGATCCGTTTATCACCAGATCCGCCCATGAAATCCGCTCATAGCTCAAAGGTTTGTGCCGCCGGTCGCCACCAGTAGTTCGAATCCAGATAGGTTGGTCCTCTTTATTTATAGTGTTTATGGTTTTCTGCCCGTTTGTGGTGATGGCCATTATTATATCTTATTAAGTATAAAGTAGTGGTGCCGAGCGAGGATGAATCATGATGATTTGGTGGAATTATTGTTTGAGTATTTGCGACGGTTTTTATTTATTTCTAGATTTATAAAGCGCGTTTCATACATCCGTATGTTCAATCTTCATGTTCCACCCCGCCGTACTCTAACCCCACTTTTTCTGACTTCTGTTCTGTCCCTCTCGTTATTATTTCGTCATCTATCGGTTGAACGCCCCATCGCACATGACCGTTTACCAACGCAGCGTTTTGAGTTTATTAATTGCGCTTTAATATCGATTCCATCACGCCCATTCCACCACACTCCGCCCGGCGATCCAGCATTCATCAACGTCCACGGCGCCCAGTATACCCAAACGTATACAGCGGATTCGAATCCAACCCAATATCCATGACCCGCTGGTCCATTTCACCAGCGCCTTTGACACCCGAACATCACGCCTTCCATCATACGCATTACGATATGTTCGGTCACGGCGTTACCGCAAACGTCCGTGCACGTTACTTCATCCACCAAACCGAAACAATTACGAAGCCTGACCACCGATGTTTGTTTCTGAACTTCAACTTCAGCCAACACCCTTCGCCATCTTCATTTAATATTTTATGGCATCGGTATAGACCATAACACGGCGGACAGCCTGCATTTTGCGGAGCAGCATAGAGTCGAAGAGGGTCGCCATCTCAAGCGATGCAGATCCCACCAGACCATTCCATCCCATATGGAAGGCGTCTTCCGCACCGTTTCATCTTCGCAAACACAATAATTTACCCATTTATCCCAGTCGCCTGAACCCCCACCGGAACCAATCTCCGCCAGGGCCGATGTCCTACTTTCTGGTCATGACATTAGATGCCATGACATGAACATACATGGAAGTGATATACACCATGCCTGCCCATGCCAACGCGAATCCACCAGCCTCCAGCCACACCTTCCAGCCACCACACCGCCCCCATCCGCCAAAATACTCACGATAAATAAAATTATTAGATTCTTTATAATATTATAATTCAATCGCTTTTTAGGAATATAATGATAGTTGTATTAGTATAACATGATTTTGCGGTTTTGTTTTGAACAGAATGTACTGTGTAAAAGCTATGTAATTATTTTGTTTTCATTTCTTGTATGATTCGTCTTAGATTCATCGTTAATATTAATCTGTTGCTGTTAAATGAAATAAAATAAGTATTTTAGTTGAATCCATTTGAGATTACTATCGTATGTGGACTCCTCCAATAGTTAAGATCATTGATTGAATGTCGGCGATAACCCACTTCTCATCCCAGCCTGCGCACAAACTCACCACGGCTCAAATCATGTTGAACACCTGTTTTATATCTACCTAACAAGTCCACGAAACGCCAACCATTTGTTCACCACTCCAAACTTTGTCCCATTCCAAACCCATACTGGCACTATTTCGCAAATTCAAATGTCTTGTTCATCATCCACGCCATTGTCCCGCCAGCGCCATGTCTTTGTTTTCATCGGTTCGCCGCCACACCATGATGAATCGTTGGTTTAACTGAACCCAACACGCAACCAACCCGTCGCGATACACTGTATCGATAATGATCCAGCACCCACGATGGCACTACCGGTACCAGCCCTCGCCCGCCCCGCAACACCTGACAGCACCGGTTCTACCACCACGCCCCATCGCTCGGCTTCCACGCCCTCCCCAAACAAACGCAGCCGAATCCCGCAACCACGAGGCCGAATCATCAGGCCCGTCTTCAGCCGCACCCATACCATACGCCCCAACCATCCCGTTCCACCTGTCCGCACCAGCCCGTTCCCGGCAAACCCCAGCCCCGCCTCCACACCGCCCACCATGATGTCCGTCACGCCCGGCTAATACGTCGATCGAGTTAAACAGCCCGTCCACGCCCATTGTCCGCCACCGCACGCTATCTCTGATTATACCTAACCTGTTCCACGCACGATCATCACCCTGTTTGGCCACTGGTCACACCTGCCCAACACCCATGCCACCTGCACCATCTACAACCATGCCCCCCTGCCATGGCCCAGAAACCCACCCAACCCATGAACATGCCCAGTCCTGTCCTGCCCCCAACCCAATCCAACCCACTGGGATTGGTCAAGAGATTGTATAACAAGTACCATGTACAACACAGATTGTATAACAGTACATATAATATGTATAGCTTCTATAGTAAATGCTTATCAGTATACTTTGGCAGTAGGGAAGCTAAGCAAAAGTTCCAAAGAAAACACAGTCATAAATTGATAAAATTGCAGAATGTTAGACTGAATGTGTCAATAGGACAATAATTAAAATGCATCACCACCACCCAACATTACCTGCAAACACCCAGCCTGCACCCAAAGTCCCTGTCCTGTCCTTGTTTGTGCCATGACCCCACCACACCCCATGCCCACCAACCATTCTGAACGCAATGCCCACATACTTTGTGTGATATGAAAATGGTGAAATGAAATATATCTGATAGATTCGGGTTGGTATAAAATGAGAAAAAGTTAGATCTAAGAGGATTTCACAAGCAACCTACTTCCCACCCAGACCAGCCTGACTCGGCCCCATAAGCCCCAGCAAAACCCAGTCCCAAACCTGCTTTTAAACATGATAGTTCTCACACCACCACCCCACACCATCCCACCCACTCACTGAAGTCAATCCCTGTCTGATCTCCCCATATGGGTACAATGTGTGAAACCCAGTTTCTGGTATCCCCAGCTGTGATTTTAAGTGGAATACTTCTAAAAGCAGCAGGCAAAACCATATACTCACTCACCGTGAGACATGCAAACTAGTATTCATGAGTGTACACACCAACGTTTTGTTTTACCTTTCATTTGTTCAATATATATTATTTATTATTAAAGATATACTTCATTACAGAGTGGTAACATAATTATGACTTTCATCCATTTGAGAATACTCGACCACACAAAAAGATTGTGTCTCTCAAGGAACTGATCCATGCATTTGAAACAGTGCACTGGACAATATATTGAAACAGTGCAACTTGACAATATATATTTGTATTTAATTAGCAGAATATATTACCCTGGAAGATATTTCTTTGGTGCCACCATTGACTTCCAGAGACAATGTCATCTTATATCGCTTCTATTTCTATTTCCGCCATGGTAGTTGAAGGGCGTAACTCTTTTGCTTAATGAACTATGCTTTCAAACCTGACCTGCTATTTCTAAGTAATCGCTTAGGACATATACTTAGAAATCACATTCACCCATGGATATAAATAATAGCATATTTTTCAAAACATTTGGATAAAAAGAGAACTTTTATGATGATAATATTGAATTGCAGTGTAAGTCACGTTAAACTGTCAAGGGAAGATGGATTCATAACACCAGCATTGCTTTATAGTCTCCAGGTTTCATATGTACCCTATTATTAACCAATCACAAGTCTTCTAATTCCCATCTTGAAGGCCAATAAAATACACAGATATGAAACATAGTGATTGTCCTGTCATCAGTGACACACACCTTGTACCATTCCATAACATTAGCAACAACAACTACAGTAACATGAATTGGGAACTATGTTCCAGCTTTATAACATTTCCTGCAGGGGTTAGGAGCAAATATCAGCCTCAGAGAAGGTCTAGATAACCATGTCTTTGGTATGTATATCACTAGTAATGAACAAGAGGTGAGGTGGAATGTGGCTTCAAGTTGTGTTCATAGTTATTGCACATATAGCAATGAAAGTGGTTGCATATGAGGAATACAGTCAAACAAAGATTAACATGAATGCCCCACCCAGAACTCTGTACTGATTCCCAGCTGCTCAGTCCCTTGTTATAATCCCCTTAAATACCAAGTTTTCCAGGCAGTAAAGCAACATCAATCATCCTATATTAATATCACTAGGTATGACACAGCTGGGGTTCCAACCAGTGACTACCGGGCAGTCATGTGCAAATAGTAACATCACTTTAGACATCCTGGATGAAGGTTTCAATTATGCAGTTTAAATAACCATGGTTTGAAACAAAACAAAGTCACATTCAGACTATGACTTCTTGACTTAAGTATGTGTGTTACTGACGGGGATCGATGTTGATTGCCATTGTAGATGTGTGGACCGTGAATTGGGTGGAAATGTTTATCTAGGGCAAATGATATGTAGAATACGGACCAGTGATAAGGGCTGATGTTGCTCCAAAGGCAATGATATGTAGAATACGGACCAGTGATAAGGGCTGATGTTGCTCAAGGGGCAATGATATGTAGAATACGGACCAGTGATAAGTGGGCTGATGTTGATCTAGGGCACAATATGTAGAATATGGACCAGTGATAAGGGCTGATGTTGTTCAAGGGCAATGATATGTAGAAATTGGGACACCCGTGATAAGGGCTGATGTTGATCTAGGGCAATGATATGTAGAAATATGGACAGCGGATGATGCTACTGATGTTGATCTAGGGCAATGATATGTAGAATATGGACCAGTGATAAGGGCTGATGTTGCTCCTGGAGCAATGATACTGTAGGACAGGAAACTAATGATGATCTAAGGGCCATGCTACTGCAGAATATGGACCAGCGATGGCGGTCGATGCTGTTCCACCCGTCTCAGACCCAGCTCATCCCTTGGGGCAGTGTTTGCCTCGGCCGACCTCTGTAAGACCAGTGCCCTCTGCCACTCGGTTACAAGAGCCAGGATGTCTCCATCATCACTGTCCAGGTCAGATTTGTCTGACAAACCCTGGCACAGAAATAACAGAATGTTTCAACATCACGCACGGAATACTTAAAAATGAATTCTTATTTTGTATACACTGAATTCAGTATTAGGAGTGCAGTCACATCACAATGACTTCTGAACCAGTTAAGCCCGCCAAGATTGACAGGTAGAGATAACTCCTATGCACAATAAGCTGCAAATAGCGAGACTACACATCATAACCAACTAATTCTACCAGTACTGGACTCTAACAAAGGTACTTATTAAAAATATTACACAAACAAATAATCGCTGAGGGGACATTGCAAGATTTGACCAGTGTCAGTTGTCATGCTAACTCACTCTGACTCCGCCCTTCTCTGCCTCCAGGAAAGCCTCCTGTACCGCCTTGAGCAGGTTGCTGGTGTTCCTCAGTACGATCTTATCACTCTGACAGAGAACGGAAAACAGTCAGAATGTTTCAGTGAGTAGATTCCTTACGATCTTATACTCGATCGGAAAACAGTCAGAATGTTTCAGTGAGTAGAAGTACCATCTTATCAACAGAAAACAGTCAGAATGTTTCAGTGAGTAGATTCCTCAGTAACGATCTTATCACTCTGACAGAGAGAACGGAAAACAGTCAGAATGTTTCAGTGAGTAGATTCCTTAGTACGATCTTATCACTCTGACAGAGAACGGAAAACAGTCAGAATGTTTCAGTGAGTAGATTCCTCAGTACGATCTTATCACTCTGACAGAGAACGGAAAACAGTCAGAATGTTTCAGTGAGTAGATTCCTTAGTACGATCTTATCACTCTGACAGAGAACGGAAAACAGTCAGAATGTTTCAGTGAGTAGATTCCTCAGTACGATCTTATCACTCTGACAGAGAACGGAAAACAGTCAGAATGTTTCAGTGAGTAGATTCCTCAGTACGATCTTATCACTCTGACAGAGAACGGAAAACAGTCAGAATGTTTCACTGAGTAGATTCCTCAGTACACATGATCTTATCACTCTGACAGAGAACGGAGAATACTTGAAATGTTTCAGTGAGTAGATCACTTTGTGTTAAATCATAGTGAGCGAGTCAGTATTTCCTATCATGACATGTTATAATTCATACCCAGACTTATAGTGACAAGCAAGTGCTCAAACCACTCAACTCCACAACATATCCATAAAGACTACATTTCCATTACCTTTGTCTCTTTCAGAAATGGTCTCCGGCATATCCAAACTTTTGTTATCACACTTAGTTTACTTTGAGACAGATTTACAGTAACATATACTAGTACTACTCCAAAACGTTAAAGAACATGCAAGGAATAACTATGGTCTTAACTTCTTTTACGCAGTATATTATCGTAATGATTTCACAGTGATAGCGACGCCAGTGATGAGACCCTATGTCCAGGAATGGCTCTCACCTCGGCTGGTGGGTGAGTTGTGCAGGACGCTGCAGATGATGTTCAGCTGGGTGGTGAAGGAGCTGATCTTGTCCACACACACTCTCAGGTCTCGAAAGGCCACTGTAATCACAGGGTATGTGTGAAAATTTTACACCTCATCGCCAGTTGGTGTTTATGTGACAGATGTTTTAACAAAACTGCTACACTAAAATATCTATGGACAATATCAACAGATTACATACATAAGTCAAATTAGCTTATTCAAATAATGATGACTCTAAAACAAATTACTTTAACATTCTAGCACATTATTGTGTGATACACTCGATTCTGATTGGCTGAGAGCTCATCAAAACCGTGATTTAAAATGGCAGTTTAAGGACCGCTAATCAAAGTGACCGATTGACCACGTATAAATACAATGTACTCGTTGACCCTTTTGTTTGTAAACGCTAACACAGTCCATTTTTAAGTTACATTTAGCAGTCTTAAATCAACAAAAAAGGACCGCAAAATTGAAAACAGAGTAGCTTTATCTTCTAATTTATGGGATTAGTGAGTAAATTTGGTTGAATACTTTGTTCTGTATTTCAGTTATAATACAGTGTGTCAGCTCAGGTGTGATCAGCTGGTGATACAGGTCTTCGACATTCCTCAAGTTGGTAACAACCACAAGTATGGGAGTGGCAGAGATAATCCATGTGAACAGGAGCAGGTTTCTGGGAGATCAAAACAACTGCATTCTTCACAAGTAAATAAAGCACCTGCATGAATGGACAGTCGAGTATTGAAAATATATCAACAGTTACTCTTCCACACTGCTGTCGGCCACTGACTTGATATGCCCCATCATCCCACATGATGCCTCTATCTTTGGCTACATGTCTCTCCAATCATATCACACCACGCTCTGCTAATATACCTCTCTTCGACACAACTGTCGGCCAGTGCCTGGATGAAGCGCTGCATCTTCCGTCCATTCTCCACCACATTAGAGGCGGCACGCACCAGCCCAGCGGTGTCCTGAAACCAAAGTGATTGTATCACCAAAGCAATATACGATGGCAAGAAACTTCAGTAAACAGGTGCTTGATATTATTTTACGATATTTTTGTATGAAACATAATGCAACATTATTTCTGTCTCCAGATATATAGAATAAAACAACATAAATTTTATCATAAATTGTATAATTCAAATTAAACTCTACACAGAAATTCATTCACAGATGATGCATTCCTCTAGAAACTGACCGGCCTGGGAAATGATTTCTCTCTAACATGGTTATCTCCCCTGTATCGAAGACAAAATGGCGGCAAATGAGCAAGCTGAGTTGTATTTACTTAAACATGTAAAAAACAGGATCCTCATGTGGAATCACTGGCAAACATTTGCTCCTAGTACAACGTAAGATACATCGTAGGATTACCTATACCGGGTAATTCAGTACAACCATTTTGCCCCCCACCCAGTTGTCCACTTACGAACTGCATGTGCTGCTTCAGTGTAGAGCTTATATTCATAGTCACCGTGGCATTACTTGACTCTCGCTCCTCACGTTCCTCCAACTCTCCTTTCCCAAACAAAATCTGCAATGTTCTTCGCGGTGTTTGATTAATCTCCATTGCAACCAGAATAACCTGGTTTTCTCCTGTGTTCCACTGGTTGGTGACTTCCTCAAGATACACAGCTGATGACTGTAACAGACAAGAGGGGACCTTGTAGGAAGCAGAAAGTTCACTCAGCTTCAACATATTATTATTTTCACAAACAGGAAGAAAAATAACAACTTATTGAAGACTCACAAGTATAAATATTTTTCAGAACAGCATATCAAATGAATGGTTTTCTGTTTGCATTTTTAGAACATTAGTTTTTATAAATATCCTAGAAACATGAAATTTTTAGAGTAAAATTAATATTTTTATACTTATCCTGACTCATGTTTATTTGTTTGTCTTCTTCTTCTGGCGAACCTAGTGGAACACTTGTATCTCCCAATTGAAGTTCCTTCAATAAAAAATCACTCATTAGCACTGACCACGAAGTTACCTCCCTTCCACAAGCGCGCTTGAACGAGGGGCTTCACCTGAACCCATGTGCCTCACTCTCCCTCATTAATGAGCCCAACACCCGAATTTCCAGGAAATCCAAAGTGTTAATGGGGAGGACGGAGGGAAGTTACCTCATGAGTCAGGATAAGTATAAAAATATTAATTTTACTCTAAAAATTTCATATTTTTCTTATCCTGACTCATGTTTATTTGCTTGTAGAATCCTACGGAATAGGAGGTGGGATTATATATACTTTGGATTTTACTAATTAGTGATTTGAACAGAGATAATTGTAATAACCCTAAGGGAACTTCATGAAGGCACTGAACTGAATTCCTGCTGTTAACTTATCAGTTGCCATATAAGGGTTATTACAATTTACTGAATATAATAAAAGTATATAGAACATTAATTAAGCTAAAGCTATTAATGTGATAGTATAAACTGTTGATAGTTTATAATGAATACTTTTATAGAACCAAAGTAGTAAGCTTACAATATGCATATATGTAAGTTATAACAGAATTGTGCTTAAGGTATAATGATACTTTATAATTAAGCTACATATATAATAGCAAAAAACTCCGTAGAGTTTGTTAGCTAATATATTTATAATGTAACCATAGTACTGAGCTTAAGATATGATTAACTTAAGCTAAATATATAATAACAAACTCCGTAGAGTTGTTAGCTTACATATTGTATGATATAATAACCATGGTACTGAGCTTAAGATAATAAATTGAACTTAAGCAAAATATATATAGCATGTAGCTATTTAGTACTGTTATAAGATAAGTAGAAATCTGTAAGATTGACTTATCTTCTCCGAGGAACTGTCAACTGTTGTGCGAGGACCATGGGACCGAATAGGTGGATACCTGAGACGTCCTCGGTGGTGATATCTCTCAGATAGTGGTTGGCAAAACACCATATCGGATTCCAGAAATAACCTCCATTATTCCAAAAGCATTTGTGTAGAGCAATTGGAGATATTAGCGCTCTAATATTAAGAGGATTAGAAGTCATGGAGGTAGAGTCCTACAGTCTTGTAGGCACGTAGTATGACAGTTCTGATCCAAAAGGAGATATAGTAGTACGGTGAGACTTCCCGTCTGCGTAGCTTGATAAAGGAAATAAATCTCTTGCATTTTCCTCCTGTTTGGCTCGGTGGAGATATATTTTCAGTGCTATTACTGGCCATCGTGATAGATTCATCGTATCATGGGGTTCAAGCATATCATCAAAGGTGTTCATAAACCTCACTTGTGAGGGTGTTGGAGCACTATATTCAGATCCCCAAGTTGGAGCGTGAACTTCCTGTTTAATCCTCCAATCGGAAAGCTCGTAGCAGGCGAGTAACTGGGTTAGGTTAACTTGACGCCCATTCTCAGTTATGATAGAGCTATTGCTGCAAGATAGGTGGACAAGCTGCGCCTTTATAAAATCTTAGTCTGACGTAGATAACATAAGTAGTCCGCCACTCTGAGGATGAGTAGCATATCTAGCTGTAAATCCTTCCTTTGCAAGCAGCATAATTGACAAACTGTGCCATTTGTCATCGTATAAGTTGCAAGTTGAGTTACGCAGGGCAAGTTAGATCTGTTTTGCCGCTCTGGCTGAATAACTTGTTATTCAGACACGCCTTGATACAATCCATACGTGGAGTTGGAATATATCTGGCTTTCCATGCGCTTGTTATTCGAGCACTCTGTAAGGTGTAGTATTGGTTGTCCGATTTCTTGAATAAGAGTTGGAAACCACTTCCTCGCTGGTCAGTAGGGCCGCGACCAAAATCAGATGGAGGCTCTGCTTTAGACTGATTTAGAGTAAACTTCTTGAGATTAAGGCTGGTGGCGGGAAAAAGCGTACGCGTTGAGACCTTCCCCACGATATGCTTTAGTTCGTTGCCAATGCTAGTGGGTCTGGAACTGGCGATACGAATGTTGTCAGTTGCTTCTTGTTGAATCGAATGGTAAATAGGTCTATTAGTGTAGTTCCTATTTCCTTGATAATTTGAGTGAATATCTCTGTATGGAGCATTCATTCTGTCGGCGATGGTATGTGTGGCCGAGAAGATAGGTCTGCTATCACATTCTTTGTTCCTGAATGTGATATGCTCTGACATGTATGTTGAGATTGTTGATTAAATCGAACAATTGAAAACAGAGTCGATATGTTCGGGGACCTGGTTGAGCTTAGTTGTTCACATAAAAACGCCACTGTCGAATTGACTGTGTGAATCATCCACTGGGTATACTGTAGTAAGTTGCTCCAGTGTATTAAGGCGTTTATTACTGCTTGCATCTCTAGCAAATTTATGTAATTGTTTCTCTTGATTGCTCATAGCCCTGATGCCGTCCTGTTGGCAAGATGGGCTCCCCAACCTTATAGTGACACATCTACGTAGAGAAGTGTTATCGATTCCAGCTCTATTAACGAGACGCCTATTCAAACATTCGATCTCTTGGTGCATCATAGTAGATGAGGTTTGACCTGAACCGATGATTGAACGGTAGAGATTCGTCTAGATGCGAATTGGCTGATGACTTTGTAACGGATGTAATTGTAGTCCGCCTCTGTCTGTCATGTCTTGAGCTGAGCTGAAGTGCGGCGTAACCCCAACAGACTCTGTCACTGTCGTAGTGGTAGTGGAGATAGTAAGGCTTGTGTGGAAATGACTGTTGGATCTTGATCCATGGTCCTCCGGTACAATTATACGATTCTGCGCCGTTACAAATCAAAAACCTAGAATAGCAGATCTTGCGAAGGTTCTAGGTCCAACTTAAGTAGGTTTACTAACCATCTAGTTGTGTTAGTAGCTTGATGATGAATTCAACTGTAGTCTGAGACGCTATGGATTTGGATCCATTTGTATCCCGTCGTCGAGGTAAATTCGCTGCGAAGTGCTTTGACGATGTAGATGCATAACCAGGGGTGACTGCCATCGTTGAACTTTATGTAAAAAATCGTCTGACTGCCGTGTCCTCGTCTTACTTGACAGGGGAGGTCTCTAACCTCAAGAAGGCAGCCCAATCATGAAGGTTTAGATTAGCTGGACTGTAAGGAGGCTTGCTCGTTCACTGATATATTGTTGTCACTTTGCAACCTATGTGTTGAACTGTGAACTATGATCGACCTCTGCGTAGGGCGTTGTCCATCTCGGTCCAATCAGAACAAGGCATTTTGATTCTGTAGAGTACCCGCGCTGTGACGTCACCGGTGTATCAGGAAAGGAACCTTGTATAGTATATAGTGCCGTCGTTGATATTAGAACAATCGTCGGTCTTCACCGTAACTTCCCGAAGTTACCCGAGTGACCACGTGTTTCGAGGGTTGATGGTAAACGCGCGAAACCTCCGGCGCGAAATACCTCGCTCTGTAATATTAATGCTGGATAAGTTATTTTCCAGGTTGTCGTGAAAGTAACTTCAGTCTTGAAGATAATTCCGACTTCTTTATATAAGGTTCAATAACCTTTTGCAAGTTGTCAGCTTGTAGACTGTTAAAGCTGAACTTGTTGTACATATTACTTCTGAGGAAATCGTTGACGATTATGAGTTTTACTCGCTGTAACAAGACTGCTGTTCAATTTCGTTTTGAATTGTCTGCAGATCTGCGTAATGGTCACGCATGTAGATAATCGTATCGTAGTAGGTAGTCGGCTTGAAGATCCCTAATTAGGCTCTTCATCCGTTGATGAATTAATACAGCGACGTTGTGTGTTGTAAATAGCCTGTGCAATTGTCTTCGCGTAGGCTTGTAGACGGCATATGGCTTACAGTTGATAAACAACTCATGTGATGTCTTGAACGGACTGACGAGTGGCTATATATGACGAGTGGCTAGTATATGGAGACCTTGGAGGAGACTTCCTCGGCGAACGTTGGGATTTCGCGAAGATCTCGAAGTAACGCTTCTAGATCTTCTGGGTGAAGTAGACTTGGAGCCACTTAGCCTTCGCGACCTTCGCGAAAGTATCGAGTCAGAGTCCGATCAATATATGAGCGCTTGCTTCGCGAACGACCTCTGTGTTCTACAGGGTGTGGGCTCGGCGAAGCGCCCCCTTCCGCGATGTCCCTCCTCAATTGGTGAGGTTGTAGTCCTTCGCGGAGGCGGCCTGGGGACTCTTAGCGAAGTGTCTAGAGTCCGATCTTAAATGATACCATCGTCTTCCTCTGACGTATGGTCGTATGTCGGAGACCTCGATCTGTAAGAAGATCTATGTGAGGACTGAGGAGAACGGACTGACGATTGGCTAGTGTATGTAGACCTTGGAGAAGACATCCTTCGCGGAACTGTGGGCTTCGAGAACGGTGATGGCTTCGCCGACGCTCTGGGCTTCTCGAACGTTGAGGGCTGCGCGAACGTCTTCTAGGCGTTGTAGAACCACTTAGCCTTCGCGTCTTGCGCGAATGTCTGGAGTCAGTGTCCGATCCGACATATGAGTGCTTGCTTTGCGAACGCCCTTCGTACATGACAAGGTGCGTGCTAGGCGAAGCACTCCTTCTCCGCGAAGCCTCTTGCAAAGGGTCAGACTCTAGCTCCTTCTCGGAGGCGGCCTGGGATACCTTATGCAAAGAGCTCACTCCGGGCAGGGTTGCCCTTCGCGGAGGCGCGTCTATGGGCTCAGGGGCCCTACGCGAAGTCAAGGCGGGCTCTGGGGCCCTGTATGACTTAGTATGGGGTGGGCCTCTGGGGCCTCAGGGGTTCTGAGGCCTCCTGTAAGCCGTAACGGTCTTCCATCAGCCTCATGACGGTTGACCAGGTCGTCTGGGATGGTCTGCGCTGGCGTTGAGGGTGTCCTCTCTGTGATAGTGACGGGACTCCCTCAGTTATAATCTCCGGCGTCAGCGTATCTGATTGCATGTTGATCTGCGCTGAAGTGACGGTAGCCGTACTGGTCACTTCTTATGACATACATCTGGAATGATAATCGAAATGTCATCATCATATAAACATAATTCTGAATATCAGAAGCAAAGTTTTTTAGTAGTCTTCGTGGATTTCCTTTGACGAGGCTGTAGACCTGGGGGCTCGGAGCATACGTTGAGACGACGTGGAAGTTCTTCTAGTTTTATACTGTGATGAAGGAACGTCCTGGGAATCAGGTCGCTTCTAGATATAGCGGACTGCGTCCCACGCTTATCCCCCGAAGGTAACTCAGGATATATCTGACTCCGATCTATTAGCCATGACTGAAGATTGTTTCCGAGATTTATCTGCCTTCCGTCTCAAAACGGAACATAAATATTTATCAAAGGCAGAAATTGGTAAATTAATATATAATTTACAACAAGAAACAATAGAACATGGAGTAATGCAACTAGGGCATTTTAAATGTGGATCGGTAGCAGAGTAACGTAATTTTACAAACAGTGCAGATTTTATTAACGCAAACTGCTGAGCAACACGGCGAACCGTGAATCAAGCAGCAGAAACACGAATAATTATCAATGCATGTTGAATAATGATACTAGTTACACCTCTATAGATGAATATAAGAGGTAACAAACTAAATATAAATAAAGGATATAGTGTGCAGGGAGACACAGGTGCTCTCACGTCTTGCTCACTGGGCGAAGAAGGAGAGAGTGAGGCACATGGGTTCAGGTGGCGCCCTCGTTCCCGCGCTTGTGGAAGGGAGGTAACTCGTGGTCAGTACTAATGAGTGATTTTTTATTGAAGGGAACTTCAATTGGGAGATACAAGTGTTCCACTAGGTTCGCCAGAAGAAGAAGACAAGCAAATAAACATGAGTCAGGATAAGAAAAATAAAAGTACTGAACACCATCTGGACTTCTTCACTGCATACAAATACTGAAATTTGCCCATGCTTCAGGCCATGAGAAAAAACAACTGGTACCTAAATGTCAACAGACTTACCATTATAGATCGAAGAGGCTTATGGTTAGGGGTGCCAAGCAATGGCGTGTCATGCAAAGACCTTCCATGCAAGGGTGTCCCGATGACAGAATTATGTCCCCTGTTTCCTTGTGTCCTCAGAGGTGTCTGTGGTCCTCCTGGAGCATCTAGTTGGTCCTCAATGTCTTCTCTGTACTTCTGTTTCAGCTTACTCACTTCTTTTGAAATATTCTTGGGTAAACCATTTCTGCTAGGCTCCATTGTGAGCAGTTTCACAATTTCTGAAAGTGTCGATACAATCAGTTGTTGATCAGAGCATACAGTATCACCTGGCTGTTATATGGAAGTGTTACTGACAACCTACTCAGTGGATCTTGTTTTCATCAAGGAGATTGTACTGTTGGTATGCTGCAAGGTTAGCAATTTTTACCAACAGGTGGCCACAACCTGGGTACAACAATGTACCCTAGCTCAGAACAGGTGAGCATGTGTGACACCATAATTAGTGTTGTCAAGTTATATATTAGTACATTCTGTTTATCATCCAAAATCATTCTTCCAATTTCTGCAGTTTGTAAACTGTAACAGCCAGTGTCCTGAGTGTAAGTAGTATAATTAACCACCTACACAGACAGATATCTGTGATGTCATTTGATTGTGATGTCATTTGATGATGTCACATGATTGAGATGATTTCACAATGGTCGACAAAGAATGGTGATAATGTACTGCTTGATTTCCTCAAAGCGATATCTCCTGTTTGGGGGATGAATGGCAAGAGATGCAGTGACGTGATGTGTTGTTTCACAAACCAGATCTACCAGATGTACATACCGGTGTTGAGTGTGGGTCTGAGATCTGGCATCTGCTGGAGAGTGAACGTCAGTTTCTTCATGCGAGCAGCCCACTGAACCATGATAGTCTCCTGCTCTGTGTCATCTGTACTGCTGTCTGCAACACAATGTGTCATCTGTACTGCTGTCTGCAACGCAATGTGTCCTCTGTACTGTCTGCAACACAATATGTCATCTGTACTGCTGTCTGCAACACAATATGTCATCTGTACTGCTGTCTGCAACGCAATGTGTCCTCTATACTGTCTGCAACACAATATGTCATCTGTACTGCTGTCTGCAACACAATGTGTCCCCTGTACTGTCTGCAACACAATGTGTCCCCTGTACTGTCAGCAACGCAATGTGTCCCCTGTACTGTCTGCAACACAATATGTCGTCTGTACTGCTGTCTGCAACGCAATGTGTCCCCTGTACTGTCTGCAACACAATGTGTCCCCTGTACTGTCTGCAACACAATGTGTCATCTGTACTGCTGTCTGCAACACAATGTGTCCCCTGTACTGTCTGCAACACAATGTGTCCCCTGTACTGTCTGCAACACAATGTGTCATCTGTACTGCTGTCTGCAACGCAATGTGTTCCCTGTACTGTCTGCAACACAATATGTCATCTGTATCGCTGTCTGCAACACAATATGTCATCTGTACTGCTGTCTGCAACACAATATGTCATCTGTACTGCTGTCTGCAACACAATATGTCATCTGTACTGCTGTCTGCAACACAATGTGTCATCTGTACTGCTCTCTGCAACACAATGTGTCATCTGTACTGCTGTCTGCAATACAATGTGTCATCTGTACTGCTGTCTGCAACACAATGTGTCATCTGTACTGCTCTCTGCAACACAATGTGTCATCTGTACTGCTGTCTGCAACACAATGAGTCATCTGTACTGCTGTCAGCAACACAATATGTCATCTGTACTGCTGTCTGCAACACAATATGTCATCTGTACTGCTGTCTGCAACACAATGTGTCACCTGTACTGCTGTCTCCAACACAATATGTCATCTGTACTGCTATCTGCAACACAATGTGTCCCCTGTACTGCTGTCTGCAACACAATATGTCATCTGTACTGCTGTCTGCAACACAATATGTCATCTGTACTGCTGTCTGCAACACAATATGTCATCTGTATTGCTGTCTGCAACACAATATGTCATCTGTACTGCTGTCTGCAACGCAATGTGTCCCCTGTACTGTCTGCAACACAATGTGTCATCTGTACTGCTGTCTGCAACACAATATGTCATCTGTACTGCTGTCTGCAACGCAATGTGTCCTCTGTACTGTCTGCAACACAATATGTCATCTGTACTGCTGTCTGCAACACAATGTGTCATCTGTACTGCTGTCTGCAACGCAATGTGTCCTCTGTACTGTCTGCAACACAATGTGTCATCTGTACTGCTGTCTGCAACACAATATGTCCCCTGTACTGCCTGCAACACAATGTGTCATCTGTACTGCTGTCTGCAACGCAATGTGTCCCCTGTACTGTCTGCAACACAATGTGTCATCTGTACTGTCTGCAACACAATGTGTCCCCTGTACTGTCTGCAACACAATGTGTCATCTGTACTGCTGTCTGCAACACAATATGTCATCTGTACTGCTGTCTGCAACGCAATGTGTCCTCTGTACTGTCTGCAACACAATATGTCATCTGTACTGCTGTCTGCAACACAATGTGTCATCTGTACTGCTGTCTGCAACGCAATGTGTCCCCTGTACTGTCTGCAACACAATGTGTCATCTGTACTGCTGTCTGCAACACAATATGTCCCCTGTACTGTCTGCAACGCAATGTGTCCCCTGTACTGTCTGCAACACAATGTGTCATCTGTACTGTCTGCAACAAAATGTGTCCCCTGTGCTGTCTGCAACACAATGTGTCATCTGTACTGCTGTCTGCAACACAATATGTCATCTGTACTTCTGTCTGCAACACAATATGTCCCCTGTACTGTCTGCAACACAATGTGTCATCTGTACTGCTGTCTGCAACACAATATGTCCCCTGTACTGTCTGCAACACAATGTGTCATCTGTACTGCTGTCTGCAACTGTCTGCAATGTGTCCTGCAACTGTACTGTCTGGCAACACAATGTGTCATCTGTACTGCAAACACTGTCTGCAACACAATGTGTCCATCTGTACTGCTGTCTGCAACACAATGTGTCATCTGTACTGCTCTCTGCAACACAATGTGTCATCTGTACTGCTGTCTGCAATACAATGTGTCATCTGTACTGCTGTCTGCAACACAATGTGTCATCTGTACTGCTGTCTGCAACACAATGTGTCATCTGTACTGCTGTCTGCAACACA